>NC_139240.1:53074603-53255442 GCF_977018435.1 Lepisma saccharinum
AACACACACACCAAGACATCCACTGTTCACTTAAATTTAAAAAAATAACTAGAGAAATGGTATGGATATATTAGGTGCACAATTTAAAAATGTATGAAAACATCATTCTGGATAAAGCTGCATTTCTCAGTATAATTAATTTTCAACAGAATATTATGCCAGGGATAACTTTTATCATCATTGAAAGCAGCTACACAATAGGATCATAATTACCCAGTGTAAAGTGTTGTAAGGATTTCTTTGTGGATGCTTTGGTCTTAACCAAAAAGGCTCAGCTCTAGAAAAATTTAAAATACGGGAAAATTGTCCAATATGTTGTTTTATTGGGATCATGCACATTGAATATCAATATGTTGTTTTATTGGGATCATGCACATTGAATGTGTGTTGTGGGAAATTGATTGATTTAGTTAATTTTATTTGACTTTCTGCCCCTTTTGGCTAATCGTGAAGATTAGGATGAATGATAATACGATGAAAGGGACACCCACAAAGAACAGCCATGCATGGGCAAGGATTCGAACCTGGGACCCCTAGCATCGAAGGAAGGTTTTGATAACTCCACCACGGAGGTTAGCATGATTTGGGAAATGTAAAACCCAAGAATATAAATTTCATGATGAAAGTTGTGCGAATTACTCACATATTTAATATAAATATATTAATAACTTACGTTTTGCGAGTATCTATGTTGCTCCCTTCCTCAGGCTGGTCACGTTTAGGTTATATATAATTCATAACCACATGGACCTCTCCATAGGTACAGGATATAGGATTGGTAAAAGGTGTATGGTTAAAAAACAATAAAAATCTAAAACCCATTAAATGGAAGAGGAATCTCAGACTTGATGTGAACTGAAATGGAGGAGGAGTGGGGGGGAAACAGAGGGGAGGAAACTTTGGAGTATTGCAATTGCAGGACACGCGGGCTGTGGCTATTCACAGTCTTCAAGTTTTAACATTCCAAGGAGCAGTTCTAATCGGGGAAACAGCATGGTACTATGACGTGCACCTGTAATGGATTTTAGATTTTCTTTTTCTTTTAACCACACCTTTTACCAATCCTATATCCTGTACCTATGGAGAGGTCCACGTGGTTATGAATTATATATAACCTAAACGTGAACAGCCTGAGGAAGGGAGCAGTTGCATCCCGAAACGTCGCAGGAGCAACAGATACTCGCAAAACGTAAATTATTAATATATTTATACAAGAATAAAAAATTGGGGGTTCACTGTATATAAAATTTAGAGCAGCTTTTGGGTAATGTGTATGAACTGTGCAAACAATTCACTCAGATCAATAGTTGTACTTCCAGTTGGTCTAAATGATGTAAAAGATTTTATGTTCTTCAGGGGACCAGGCGGAAAATACCTAAAATGTAAGAAAATGTGAAATCAAGGATTTCTTTTTTTTCCTTTCAATGTTGGCACCATCAAGATTGAAATGTATAATGTAGGAACATAAAATTAGCATTAAACTGCATTCAGTTCATTCCTGTGTAAGGAAGTCCACTTTTTGCCTCAAATATAGATTTCGTATAACTAACAGGACAACAGAGACTTCATAATAATTTATTTTTCAGTCTAAAAGCCATAAATTTTGTGTTTCTAAGAGTCTTGTTTGTATTTTGCAGTTCATTTCGCACCACTTCGTAACAAAATATATAAAAAGATGCCTTGGACCTATATAAAAAAAATGAATATTACATGTGTCATCTAACTTTTCAGATTAATTCAATAATACATGTCTACATACTTTACATTCCTTTGTACATTAACATGTCACATTTCCATTCACTACAACTGTGTATTCATTATAGCATTTTACTCCCTTGGGACCATCAACATTGTATGTGTAATGAGGGAAAATGTAAAATCCGGGAACACAAAATCTAAATTTAACTAGTTCTTAAACCTGCTACTTTGTATTGTTGATGTTTATGTTGATTAGATGACGTACATGATGGGAAGCACACACATACCAAGCTAACTTGACCACATAGGTGACACATAATTTACAAAACTTTCAGGAAAAGAAACTCTTGCGGTTTTCACAGCCCAACCCTGATTCAGACTGTCCTCAACCTAGGAGTATATCATCAAAAATAAGTAATACTGCAAATAAGGTGTAGCCTCAGATCAAAACCAATCCTCACTTTCTTCAGCCTGGGGCGGAATTAAAATCATCATAGGCTGGACCTTCCACTATCCCAAGAATATATTGACAAGGGAATTGCTACAATTTCTAAGTAACCCCGATTATACATTTTCCCCACAACTCTTCATACAATCAATCTTGATTTTCCCAATGCATCATGTTATAGAGCAACCTCAAGAAAAACAACTTTTGGCGAAACATATTGGGGCACCTCCACCTTCTACCGTTCAACTAAACAATAAGGAAGCCTACTCCGCACTACCCCTCCCCATGGGAATAGAATGCACAGGAGTCGTAGGTCTGCGCAGGCCCTTTTCCATGTGGCTCCACTATAGTGATGACGTTACAGCAGACAACAGAGCACGATTTGACTCCAAACAAACCTGACAGTGTTTTTCTATTTAAAAACATTGAATTTTCAATCAGAAGGAATAGCTTTCATGATTGTGACAGCAGTTATGAAACAAAATTGTGATGCGAGTAGTTCGTCGATATATCACACATACCTTACAGAGAATAAGGTAAAGTATAACTGGAGTAAGAAAATCAAGCATTTCTCAAGATCTACACACCAGTTCCAAGCACAGGCAAACAAGTGTAATCACACTCCCACTATGAAAGATGTGAAACCAGGAGCAGCAGTGCCCATTGGCTTGATTCCAGATCAGATGCCATTGTGAGCAGTCACGTTACTCAAAAGTGGCCCTTTTTTGTTCTCACGGTGCTAAAAAAAATTCACGAGCTATATTCGGAAAAAAATCTCGTTAGCATAGATCAACGGAGAATTGAATAAGCTAAATTTTGATGCAACTTGTTTTTCTGTAGGTCTACTGGTGAATTTTTAATTGCAGTCCGAACACTAGTATCCATCATTTTTAATCCGATAGTAGTTAATCAGACCAATGATATTTATGTAGATTAGATGATGTACATGATGGGAAACACACACACACATAGCAAGCTAACTAGACCACATAGATGACACGTTGAAAGAAAACAGCAATAATTTACTAAATTCAGAAAAAACTGGGCTCAGACCAACCCTGATTTAGACTGTCCTCAACCTAGGAGTACATCACCAAAAATAAGTATTATTGCAAAGAAGGTTTAGCCTCAGATCAAAACCAATCACTCACTTTTTTCAGCCTGGGGCGGAATTTAAATCATCATAGGCTGGACCTTTCACTATTCCAAGAATCTTTTGACAAGGGAATTGCTACAATTTCTACAAAAAACCAATTTTACATTTACGGCGAAAATAATACACATAAGGTACATTCGAAAATAAATTTTTGTTAGCATAGATTAACTAAGAATTGAATAGACTAAATTTTGATGCAACTCATTATGTAGGCTTACTGGTTAACCTTTAATTGCACCCGAACTCTAGTATCCGGGTCATTCCATGTCAAATCAACCACTTTTTTAAAAAATGGTTGCATGACCATTTTAGAAAAATTTCATTTTTAGTACATTGGTTTTGATATCTAGAAACATGTACAAACCTATGTTCAAAAAAATTTATTGTCTTTAGTTACGGTTCCAACATGGCGCATGGCTTTTTTTTTGCTCATGTAGCAGTATACAGAAACCTTAATATCTCAAAAACCATTAAAGCTAGAGACCTGAAACAAAATTCATTTTGTAGCTAATGAAGTATACTTCCTATGATATTCAGGTATGCTTTGCTTGAAATTGCATCGTAAGTACGAAAATTATGGTGGAAAATGGGGTAACAATAGTTAAAAAAATTGCATTTTTAAGCCCGATTTTTTTAATGAAGGGGTTTAGTCTAAGGCTTGATTTTTTTTCAAATGCTTAGAAATGCACCCCTTTTTTACAGCATGGGCTCAAACATGGCCGTTCATTGAATTTTGACAGTTTTCGGGGTTAAATATCTCAGATGGGCCTCCTTTAAAAATTCTGAAATTTGGCACATAGGAAGCCCTTTATGAACCTAACTCGCACTAAAAATCTCAACTTTTAGATTCAACTCCTTTGGTAAACGATGGCTTTAAAGCACGTAAATTGTCAATGTGGAATAGGTTTCCCTATACTTTTCCCAACTCACATTTCACCTAACCCTTGATCCTATTGACTATGGAAGAAAAATCTTGAAGCTATGACTTTGTGAATTGCTTATAACAACGAAACCTGAAGAAGAGATTTAACAATGTTCGTCATTAAAATTCAAACTCAGTATCAGCACAATAGGTAGTAGCTATGGTGCTATATTGAAAAGGAAATTTAAATTTGCATATACTAATGAATAATGTTTATGTTCAAACAATAATAAATAACTTTATAATTATTAAATTGATAAGAGAAAACTAGAAACAAGAAAATTACAAGAGCATTTATAACATATCAATGCTATACTTGAGAAGAAAATATATCTTTGTTATCTCCTTCCGGGATAAAGCAAGTCTTTGTATTCACAATTCTGAACTTCCTTTTTCAAGATTCATCATCTGACCAAACCACATCCAAACGTAGAACATATAAGTGTCACTCTATGCAACCTTCCTCCAAGCACTCATTTGAGGAACTGTAACCTTTACAAGCATGCTCGTTAAGCCAGATGAAAACAGATACCTATTCACTGCTTCAAAATCAACATGGCATCTTTTCTACATATCAGTGTCATTCCATAACTTTCGAATCTTTATAAGATTATATCATAGGGATGGGACCGATTAATCGGTACTCTATCGGTATCGGCCGATATAAGCATATCGGTATATCGGCATATCGGTTTATTTACCGATAATTTTACCGATCCGATATTTTTTTTTTTTTCAAAAGTTGACAGAATTCTGTAATTATTTCCCTTTCATGGAAGAAAATTAACAAGGTCACAGAATTCCTCATATATTCCTCTGAAAACAGACCGCAGGAATCTTTCAATTTAACTTTTTTTTTTAGCGGAGTAATATTCATAACGAAGACAATCGTAAAAAACTGCAGCCGGCAAATCGGTTCCAAATCTCACGTTCATGTTGTCAAGTTAACTGCTATATATTTTTTTAGAGGAACGGTGTGCAGAATGAATCCGACCATAAGCAATTGCAGTCAATAAACCAGTTCCAAAACTCACATTCATGCTTTCTCATTGAAAGGTAATGAAGTCTTCGCTACCATACATTTGCGTACATCTTCGAGCAGGTTGACAAGAAATACATGCTACGCACGCACAGCTTGATTGAGGGATCTCACTTTTCGCACCCGCAACTTCACCGCTGTTTGCTCCCTTCGACTTGTTACATCATGAAAAGTTCCGTGTGTTAATGCTAAGAAATCTTCACAATGAATAAATTTGCCGTGACGTCAGACCACGGAGGGGTGGGGCTTGTGTTCGATTTGGTGTGCGACCAGATATACCGCTTTCTAGACAGAGAAGCGAGCAGAGGGGAGGGAGCATGGAAGATTTGCAAGCCAGTTGTTGGCCATGCGTTGCCAAATTGTGCGTCGTTCTTCAACATATAGTTGTTTCCTTTATTCGATAGCAAGTGTTTGTATCGTCATGAAAGAGAAAAACGGACACAGAAAAACTAGACATAATATTTGACCTTGATAAAGGTTTGACAACAAAGGAAGGGCAGGAATCTATTCAGATGGCAACGTGGCACTCGAGCGCAAGAAAGGGGAAGCAAGAGAGAACAAACTTATCGCAGTAGTCACGCAGTATTGCCATATGAACGAAACTTCCACTAGGAACAGGGAAAGGGGATATTTTCATTTTGTGGCAGTTGAAAATTGTCAGTAATGCAGGTAGTACACCTGAGCCGACTGAATCGAAACTAGTGATAATGGCCTCAAGTGGAATCCAGGTTCTGTGAAAATCGGCTGCTACTGATAGAACATTCCAATTATCCCGTTTATATGTTTTCAATTTCCGCAACTGTTATGCTCCTTTTGGTTTGATTTCACTCCACATGGAAAGGTGCTCCAAGATTCAAACGTAGTAAATAAAATTGCATTTTCTTTTGGAAAAAGCACTAATAAAAAAACTGATGGTGCCAAACAGAGGCGGATCACCCCCCCCCCCCCCAAACACACCCACCCACACGCAACTCTCCTTAGTCGGCAGCTGTCCTACAGAGAAGGAAAATTGAATAATTCGTGAACTTTCATATTGAAAATGAATTTTGCACGTAACATTTAGAGATATTAAATTTGTCTGCTCCCGTGGGAATTTCTCCCACCTCGACATTAATATTTTTTGGTGTGCCGTTACTGATGTCGAATTATATTAAAATTCTCTCAGAGTTAGAATAGCCTATTTTTGCATTGCATTTCACATTTTTAAAGCACATTTCTGGGTGTGTGCAGGAACTCGAGAAAGTCTGTTCCCGGATCGGCCGGGGGGGGGGGGGAATCTCGATACAGACTTCAGAAGTGGCATTTCTTGAAAATAGCAATTTTTATTCCAGAAATGCAAAAACAATTACTTGAGGGGAAAGTAATGATTAGAATTCGAGATATTCACAATGCTGGTGAATTTCAACATTTCCCACTTCGTAAATTTCCCGACTTAGACGAAAAATGGAAAATTTTTACCCACCCAGAACATTCGTTTCGTAGGTTAAAAAAAATTCCCCATCCCGCACACACTTAAATATCCGATCTAGCGACAATAGCGAATTTTGCAGTCCAGTTGTTGGAAACACTGTCTCAACTGTGCTGCATGCTCACTCGGCCTGCTGCTCTCTTTACTCTCTCTTTGTTTGTGTGCATCGTGTTGAATACATCGCGTCACTACTTTTGTGTCTAGTTATCCAAGTTCGTTTTTTGTTGTGTGTGGTTTTTTTTTTTTTTGTTTTGTGTTAAGTTTCTGCATAGAGACATGCCAAAAGAGAAGAGTACAGTGTGGAAACATTTTAAAATTAAAATAACCGATGTTTCTAAAGTTGTGTGTCAACATTGTTCTGCCGAAATTTCTAGAGGCGGGAAGTCGACAAAATCATATACCACGTCTAACATGCAATATCATTTGAAACGATGTCTTCCACATCTGAGAAAGCTGAAAGATTTATATAGTGAAGAAGTATTTGCTGAAAGTGAGAACTCTAGTTCCGGGGAAAATAATGCTGAAAAAGAAGATAAAGTACCGCATGTGCAATGTGATGTTTTTGAACCAACACCTGGCCCAAGTTCATCTGTTCTTGCTATCCGTGAAACGCTATCAGGATATCAAAAAACCAATTCAAAACTTACCATGCAGCCGACAATAGACTCTTTGTTAAACAAGAAAAAAAAATATTCAAGAAATGACCCAAAATCAATAGCAATTGATAGAAAAATATGTGAAATGGTTGTTCTGGACATGTTACCGATGCAAACGGTAGAAAAGGATGGATTTCGAAGGTTTGTCAACTTTTTAGAACCACGGTATCAGATACTTAATCGGAAGGCATTGTCTTCCTCACTGATACCTAAAATGTATGAACGTGTATCACAGAAGGTCCATATAATGCTGGAAACTTGTACATTCATTGCTGTAACAACAGATGTGTGGACCTCAATTGCTGGGCAAGATTTTTTGAGTGTGACAGCACACTTTATAGACACAAATTTTAAATTAATAAATTTAAATCTTGAAGTAGTGCCTTTCAGTGGCACAAGTCACACTGGACTCAATATTGCAGAAAACCTCAAAGAATGTTTTAATAAATGGGGAATTTCCTCGGCAGTAAAAGTAATCATTACAGACAATGCTCCCAACATGAAACGTGCTGCAGGTTTGTTGGATGATCCATTACCTATATGGATACCATGCATGGCACATTTGCTTCAGCTTGTTGTCAACCAGTGCCTAAGTCAAACTGAAATATCTTCGGTTATTAAAATTGTAAAGAGAATAGCAACGCACTTTCATATGTCACCAAAAGACTCCAGAAAATTAAAGGAAACCCAAGAAAATCTAGGACTTCCAGCTCATAGTTTAATCCAAGATGTTCCCACTAGATGGGATTCAACGTATCTTATGTTGGAGCGTTTCTTTGAACAAAGACTTTCTGTAACAATTGTAACATCATCTTTGTCACTCCCAGTCGAAATATCGTCATCACAGTGGACCCTAATCGAGAGTTTGGTAAAGGTGTTGAAAATATTCCATGAAGCTACTGTATCATGTAGCAGTAATAGCACATCGATATCAGATATAATCCCAATGAAGAACAGTGTTGTACAGGCAATGAACAGTTTTGCATCTGAACGCCGAGTGAGGAACTTAGCAGAAGATTTGAAATCAACACTAGAACGTCGATTTCAAGAACTTCAGCCTGGGACAAAAGAAGTCTACATGAAGGCAACAAGTCTGGATCCTCGCTACAAATTAAGGTAAGCATAAATCAGTAACTTTACAAGGACCTTCTCTGTTATATACCTGTCACTTTTTTACCAAATTTGTTCTTTTTTCCTTTGCATATTTTCAAGGTAAGACTCTACTTTATGTCCTTTTCCTAAGAAATACGTGTCATATATCATTGGAAAGCTTATTGTATAAGGAATTCAACAACTTAAATTACCTGGAGGAGGAAATTGATAAAAACTGAGGAACGACTTGAGATGACCGGATCCCTCTCCGATTTTCTTCGTATTTGGCATGCTCACTAATTGAGGCCTCCTAATCACGAATCTGAAGTTAAAATTTGTCGGGAACGTCTAGAAATTGCAAAATAAGCAAAAATAAGGTTAGGAGGCCTCAATTAGTGAGTATGTCAAATATGAAGAAAATCGGAGAGGGGTCCGGTCATCTCAAGTCATCCCAAAAGGGATATTGTTCGGATATGAGTAATTGAACGTACTGAGGAAATTTTTCGATGATGAAGCACATATTTAGAAGGGAAATGAGTGCTAATGGAACCTAATGTAACAGGCCTTACCTAACCTCGTAGGCATACCTCGTCCCCGTGAATGGTTCGTGGAGCTACCCGTGCATGGTTTTTGGAGCTAACATGAATGGTTTGTGGAGCTACCCATGCATGGTTTCGGGGGCTATAGTGAACAGAAAGTATAAAAAGAAAAAAGTACTTACCCGAAGAGATGCCGGCTGTCTGCAAGCACGGTTTTGAGCAATGGACTAAATTATTACTGGGGATAAACGTATTTTACACTATCTACAAGTTTTTAGGAACCTGTTCTTCTTCATGCATCATACACACGCACAATGCCCCGCGAACGCAAATGAGCAAAGCACATGCATTCACAATGCGGACACAAAGACGAACCTGCAGTGTTGTTAACTCCCATCGGTTACCACCAAAAGGCAATAAGGACGTAAAGTAGAGTCTAGCCAATTCCAAAATGTATTAAGAATAGAAAAAAGGTATCTGCTATCTAAGGTGTCACTTTATGTATTATTAATCAGAACCCAGCAAATAATGCCCGCAAATAGCAAGAAGAATTAGGTTACGTCTCAAAGTACCAAAATTGTGTCTGGTAAATAATTGGAAGTTAAGTTTGGCTTCAAATTATCAAAACAGTCATCATACACAAATTCCTTTTTTTCTGATTTTTTTAAAAATATATATATATTTCTGAATTATGCCTTCATTAAGGCAATTTGCCAAAACTGGCAATAAATCAGTGCTAAATAAAAAAAAAATGGTAAATGTTTACTATCCTTCGGACACCTATAACTTCTGAGTTTCGTCAATTATTGACATTTCTACTTACCTATCTGCTTCACGGATCATTTTTTAACGTGTATTCACGTTTTTTTGATCAATTTTTTTTAAAAAAGTGTTTTTGTAACTGAAGAACGTACGTTTCCGCAAATGGTTTGTGGGGCTATGTGAGAATGGTGTCTGGGGCTATGCGAGAATGGTGTGTGGTGCTACGCATATTTTTTTTCGAAACCAATTTTTAACTATTGTAACCCATTGTGACCCTACCTAACCTAACCTTAGCGGAAATGGTTCGTGGGGCTATGCGTCAATGGTTGAATTTCCGCTATGAAACATTCCCACATCACACAAAACACCTTCCAGATGTTAGACAATGCTACAGGAACTTATTACGGTAAGTAGTTTCTTCTGTAGAAATGAAGAAATCTGTCCGAAGGATAGTAAACTAGTACCAAAAAAATACAATACAGCAGTTTCTGATTTTTTTTTTGTTCCTGCATTTGACCACAGCAGAACATTACTTCTTGAGTTTGTTTTAAGTTCACTTTATGCACAGAAAGGTTAGTTGGTACTGAATGTGCAGTTTAAAGTGGAATCTGAACCTTGTGCCATATGCGCTCGTGTTGTGTGATGCTACAATACCCAATATGACTCACATAACTTTACCAAACTCCAATATTATAACTTCTTTGTGTAATTTATCGCACAAACAGCGATGCGAAAAAAAAAGTTTTCGTCCGAGTTTTCAGTCCTCGTGATATGAACGGCTAGACATAGAGATTATTTATTCATGGGCGAAGTTCAGCCTGTGGCAGCTCTACCACTTAACCTACAAAACTAATATATCATCATGAAATTTTATTTTTAATCCTATCTAAATCCTTTATATTTTGTCAATGGAAGTGTTGTGCATTTGTTTCAAAACTCTTTGATCTGTGGACGAAATTACTTTAAAATGTTAAAAAGTAAGTAAAATAAACCACATCAATCAATTGTTAGATCATCCACAATAATAATGCGTCTACTATTGTTCTAGAAGTGCTTATGATTCTGGTAGGCTTTTTTATGACTTGCATCATGCCGAAATGTTTCCTTGGTTAGCTGGGTGTGCTGAGAGAAACAGAATATTGTTTTGCTACACATGTACTATCTTTTGGGCAAAAGACTCTGAATGGCGTATGGTGTTCTGAGTTGAACAACCTAATTAGAAAATGCTATAAAATACCAGTCTTACAAACCTTTGTTGCATGGTGAGGCATCTCATTTGCTAGCATTTAAATATGCCTGGATCATGTTTTATCAGAAGCTGCCTAACTTCAGGCAACACAATGAAACTTTGCTTTCAAATAGACAATGCTTATATTGAATAATCCCATAAGTAATCTATTAGGCAAAAAGGACTTTGGACTTGGCATTCCCACTCGAAATGCTCATGGTACGCCATTGGTATTTATGAGCAACCATTCATTTACACTTTTCATATGTATATCTGGGCTGCTGCTATCTACTTCACGTGCTTGGGGTACAAAGAGGTATTAATTACATTGCAAAATGCTTTTCTTCAGTTAGGTGAGTCAGGTTTGGACTCTTAGCATTAATAGAACACACCTAAATGCTTTCGGTACTAATTTACTATTCCACAAACAGATTTCTTCATTTTTGCACAAGAAACTACTTACGGTAATAAGTTCCTGTAGCATTGTCTAACGTCTGGAAAGTGTTTTCTGTCATGTGGGAATGTATCATAGCGGAAATCCATTATTTTTGTTGAAAAGTAATTCTTCGACGCACAATAGCCTTTGGCGCGTACACCTCCGTAGATTGTCATGCTTGTGTTTTGTTGATTGCAGGGTTTCCAACCATGCCGATGTTTTCCGAAAAGATGATGTATCATGGATGCGTGGTGAAATTCATACCGGGTGTGAAAGATCCACTGGATTTTGTAATTGGGTACTTGAAAAACAGTAGTCCCACAAACCATTGATGGATAGCCCCAGAAACCATTCATGCATAGCCCCACGAACCATTTCCGGCAAGGTTAGGTTAGGCAAGCATAGTTAAAATTGTGTTCGTAAAATAATGTGAAGAAGCTTAAAAAAATAAAAACTTCATGAGTATTTTTTGGTTACGAAGGTTGGAAACACTGCATCGACAAAATACAAGCACGACTCGCGATGATGTACGAAGGTGTATGCGCCATACTGTTTCTTACGTAAATAAAGAAGTACTCGTAATGTGAAAAATTGAAATTACTTTCATGAAAAAAAATGAGAATACACCTTCAAGAATGTTCCGCGAAGCAGATACATAAGTACGAATGTTAAAAGTGACTAAACTAAGAAGTTACATGTGTTTGTGGAATAGTAAATTCTTACCATGCTTTCATTGTTAGGTTAGGTGTTTCAGGTTTAGGGCTATTAGTATTAAAATGTCCCTAAATGATTTCAGCATCTGATCACGTAAGATTCAGTGTAAAGCACAAAACCCTCTGTTGAGCCTCACATGAAAAAAAATAATGATAGAACTATGTATCCAAGACGTGAGTAAACCGAGAACAACTTCTCACTGTGAAGTGCAAACAATCATGTACACTACTTTTCAAATCTTACTTTATCTGGTAAATAATGCTTTTGAAGCTTTTAACTGTGCTACTTAGCTTCTCCATGCTTCAAATTTACTTTCCAAAACTGTTTCCAGTATTCTAAAGCATTTTTCTAATTAAAAAAAACAACATGTAAAGGCTTGTATGGGGATCTGGTGGCTAAGTAAAGCCCATTTCTTTTAAAGGGCTAATTTATTGCTAGGCCTTAATTAAACTAGTCAGTAATTAGGCAGGTTTTTTTTCAGTATTGTGGTGAGTTAAGTCAGTAATTTTGACTGACTAGTTTCCATCCCTGGGATGAAGTTGTAGTAATGGTTGTTGAAAAATAGAACTAGTTCCCTCAAAATAAAATCTGAAATACACCACCCAACAAAAATATTATGATTTAACACATCTTTCAATTTCTAATTCAAATTAGTAAGTGTGGACAGTATTAATGCAGTTTTCAGTGTAGGATTATTGCAAAAGTTCATTTTTCTAATGTACATGCTCATACACATCAGAAGTAAAGTTTTTTCATTTCATTTTACAGGATTTTTAGAGAAGCATCACAGTCGACTCTAGTAAAAGAGTTGCTACAGCAAGAGTTTGAAGCCTCTACCTCATGTACGGAAACTGGTGGAAACCATGATGAACAGATTTCAAGTCAGTCCAATGCTGAATATGGACTTTGGGGTATTTGTACCCAACTTCTTGAAGAGTGTACCCATAGTGAAACACGTTCCACATCTCCTCTGGAAGCTGAAATGGACTCTTTCTTCAATGAACCATTGATATCTCACAGTAACAGTGCCCTTGGTTATTGGGAAGGAAACACCAAGTATCCACTTCTGAGAAACTTGGCAAATAAATACCTAGGTGTGCCAGCATCTTCAGTTTCGTCTGAAAGACAATTCAGCACAGCAGGATATATCTGCAACAAAAACCGCACAAGACTGAATCCACAGAAGGTTCAGCAACTTACATTTTTGAATAAGAACCTGCCAGTTGTAGACTTCAAGTGGGACTAGTTTGTGTTATTTCTCTTTCCATTCAAGAAAAACCAATTGAAATATCTGCATGTTAAATGTGATTAAAATTGATTTTTTATTTTTCAGATCAATGTAAACAATGCAATACCCCAGAGTTTGTTGATAGACAGTGCATATTATATATGTGTAGTTAATAGATGTATTTTTATCAATATTTCTAAATATAACTTACATTTTTCTCAGATATTGATTGAAGGACTGTATATTATTCCAATTTTCCTATACTTGCTACTTTGTATTGAAGGAACACCATGCACAAGGTGTTGAGATTGCGAGTTGACCACTCCACACAGCGACTACTTTATATCGGATCGGTAGAATATCGGTTATCGGTATCGGTAAATTTCATATCGGTACTTTATCGGTATCGGTAAAAATTTCATATCGTCCCATCCCTATTATATCATGATCAAAGTTCATTCAAGTCATAAAAGGCTTCTATCTCACTTAAACATCCAAGTTATTATAACGTTGCCCAGTTTAATCTTTAAAAGCAACAATTATTATACAAATATATCACCATCCCATATTGATATATCTGTCCTTCTCTTTGTTCCATCCTCAGCTCCTCTCTCAAGTCACAGACAACTAGTATCAGAGCAACTAGTTCAAGCCACATTTTTTAGTATGTGCAATCTTCAATTGTTTTTGTTTTATATTTTTGTCCATAAGTGCTTAACAGCTTGAATGTTTGTGTTGTAAATGTACATATTTGCTCTGTTACAGCTATTTTACTATGTATATTACAATATACTTATCTATTGATCACAATTACCATTTTTTGAATGTTGATACAAAATACCAAGTATGACATCACAATGTACATTGAACAATTTTAAAGAGTTGACCTTTGTATATAAACCTTGAAGCCAATGCAAATGTACACAATTTGAATAAATTTAATTATAAATTTGAATATATCATATCTTTGTTGTCTGAAAGAACACATATGATTGAAGATATTTGTTTTTCATATTGCCAGTCAAAAATAACTATTATGACTAACTTATTATAAATATTGCACAAATGTAGAACTTTGAACTTAGCCTAACCTTTTTGAAATGTTGTTATGAGAATGTATTATTTATATTGTCATAGAGAAGTTCTCTCGAAACGTCGTAATTGAAAAAAACTTATACTCGCAAAAAAAGTAAGTAAAATTGTAATTTATATTGTTCGATGCATCTGCATGACCTCTAAATAGAAATTAATTTTACTGAAAATTTACGGAAATTATCTTTATACACATTGGCATGAAATGAGGGGGTGAGATCAACAAAAAAGCAAAGTTAATTTTTCCATACTTTTTTTGAAGCACCCTAATAAGAGTAATAATTTATCTTGTATGTACGCATTGCAGAATTATTTCACTTGCAGTCAACGATTGTTACAAGTATAACGAGAGTTTTTAAGGACTATACCGGAAAAAATGGAAGAATGTTTTAGAGCAAACAATTTCAGAGAAAGCTCTCAAAAACCAGTAACCAAAATAATGAATGAGTTAAAGAAAGTAATTGAAAGCGGGATCACGATATCAAGAGATTGGCAAAATTTCAACCCTGCAGATTGCCTTTGGACTACTAAAAACTCACAAACAGGGAACTCCAATACGAACCATCTTTGCAACTTGCACACATACTGTGTACAAACTATCCAAATATTTAGTTGAAAGGCTTGCTATAATTAAACAACAAACACCATTCAGTGCTAAATATGCATATGAAGTGAAACAAAGAAAAAAATGTTGTTTGGAATAATGAGTATCATACTGCAAGTTTTGATGTTGAAAATTTATATCCTAGTGTCCCAATCGAAGGCACCACAGATGGGTGACTCATTGAACAGACACGAGTTTCTTGATCCACATAGCAATAGCTTTACGACATACAACTAAGAAAAACTGTGTGAACCTGAATTATGCTGGGCACTCAAAATATAATTTACTGTTGCTTTTCCCTATCAAACTAGGGTGCATGTTATATGTGCGTAAATACGACATCAAGAGCACATAAACATACCTATGAACTATGAAGACATTCAAGAAAAATATGCAAACTTGCATTATGCTAATATTATATGCATTAGACTGCCAAAAACAAGACTAATATTTATATTTGGATTAGCAAATATCTGGTTGAAACGGGAGAATATTTTCAATAAACCATTTTCATCCAGTCAAGAGGTTGGGAATAATGATGCATGAAGACGAATCGATCATTTCATTATTTAGCTGCTCTCACAGTAAAGAAAATTTTACACACACAATGCATGGGAATAAATATATGAACTACAGTACAGTAAACCTTCAATTATACATTTTTTATGGCCCTGCAACTAAAGAACTTATATTCATGATTACAAACTAGGGTACAACCTCATAAACACCAGTCAATCACTGTTCATCAGACGGGGGCTTGGTATAAATTAATCATTGGTTGCAGCATTAATGGTAGGACCAGGTAAACTGGAACTGCTTTTTTAAGAGGTTCTGCATTCATTTTGGATAGACAACTACACCCTGACAATGAAAATAGGTTGAAAGTTATGAAAGCTTACCCAATATTGTTTATTGGCCATGCTATGGATGCAAATGAAGGTGGAAACTTCAAAACTGCTACATCAACTCTCTCTCCAACTTCTCTGTTCACATCTGAAATTGAAACACATTATAAACCACTGTTCCTCTACACAGGAAGTAATATGCCAATGCACGTACTTTTCTTCAGATACAAATTTAACCACATAAGTACATTCAGACATATGCTCGATAATTCATCATGAGAAGGAATAATGTTTCTTAACCTTTTGCTACCCAAGCGTCTCGAACGAGATACCCAAAAGTAACCCTCAGGGGACCAAGCGTCTCGAGCTAGAATTTAATTTATTTTTTTATATTGTTCCTAACACATGTATTTAACAGAAATGGTTTTTTGCATTTTTTTCTCTTCATGAAAATGGAGGGGGAAAGGCGGGAAAAGGGACTTCTCTTTTGCGTCTCTTTTCAAGGTCAATTTTTTGCCGAATGCTTTTCACTCCCTCCTGCTAAGTGCATTCGAAGGAAGCTTGTTTATCAGTATCCGATGTCAAAATGAAAGTTTTTCGTGAGGGCGCAAGCAGGGGGGGAGGGGGAAGACTGCTTGTTGAATCTGCGTTGTGAGAATGGAATTTCGAAGCGCACTGAAGAAAACCTTTGTTTTTTTTAGCACAAGTGGCAACAGGGGTTACCCAGCATTGTATAAAAATAGAATTTCAAGCAGCTGCAAGAATTGGCGCTCATTTGTTACTACGTTCTAGCTTTTCGCCCGTGAATTTTGTGTCGTTTGTGCCCACGTGCCAGGACATTTCTTGGGTTAAGTGACAATTTTTTAGGGTTTTCTCCCTTCCCCCTCCATATATACACCAAACTTGCATAAATTTAGCATTTTGACATTTTTTTCGGGGTGGGGGGACACCATTTTTTTTAAGGAAAGTATTTTTGAGGGGATTTCCCCCCTCCATATGTATGCCGAATGTGCATAAATTATATATCGTCTGAATCTGTGATTCATTCTGCATACAACGGTATATCTTTCATATCTTGGATTGATTTGGTGTTTTAAGTCCACTTTATGCACAGTAAGGCTAATCGGGACTGGACCTACAGTTTAAAGTGGGATCAGAACCACTTGTGCCTCCACCGGGTATCGAACCCGGGACCCCTTGATTATCTTTCATATCTCTAGGGCATTTAGTTTCTGAGCGATAGTCATTTCAAGGTACCGCTGCATTTTGAAGCTTAAATCTGTGGCATCCTGACCAATCCTTTTGGGGGTACAACTCAAGTTACATTGGTCATATGATAATGCAAATATTTTTTTTTCCTTACATGTTGGTGATCATTTCCATGTGCATGTCGACACTGTCATGTACTTTTTTCTTGGGGGGAGGGAGCGGGAACCAAATTTTTTTCCGAAATTTTGGAATTTTGAGAGTTAGCCCCCTCCCCCCCGCCACATATACGCCGAATTTTCAAAACTTTCATATAGTCTGAATCTCTGGTTCATTCCGCGTACAACGGTATATCACTCATATCTCTAGGGCAATTAGCCTCCAATCTACACTCATTTAATTGAAATCTGTTACTCAAAATCGGCTCGGGCAATAGAGGCTTACTTGTGAAAAAGGCCTTGGGCGGCAAAAGGTTAAAGAATCAACAAGGTTTAATAATACAAACCACCATTTGTGTTAATGAACTTTTATGCGATGCATAACTTTAATACTCGTACATACCTCAACGTGGACTAAGTATTCCACAGTACTTCATCTCCTCAGCCTATTTGATGACGAAGGTGTCGTCGTCTCTAGTAGTAAACACATTCCCATGTACTGTAAGAAAATATTGTTTCACCGTAATGTTCAAGTTACGCCGAACTACAAAATCTAGGTTGGCCTGTATATACTTCAAAATGGCTAGTGACAGGAGATTGAGAACACATGCAAAAATGTATCCCATTGAGTTCTCTCTTTTCACTCATTCTCTCTCTTCCTCTTCTCTGACAATATTCTGTTAATTTAAAAATATATAAAAATAAGGGACATGCCAATATGGAATTTTGACAAATACGATAATATAAATAACATCTACCAATACCATATAAAATTCCAAACAGTTTATTGACCTCAAGGGTTGCCTGAACCTTTGGCCAACAGGAGGGCAGAGTTTTTGTAATTTGCCTCTTTTTAAAAGGGTGACTAAAATTTGAAAAATTACATATACTTAGAATTTGTTCGAGTAATCATGTGTATCTTCGTGTGCTTCCACTCTTTGTCTATATATTATCAATAGTTTAATACTTGTAATAATGAAACTATTGATAATATCTAGGTAAAAGCAAAGTTGAAGATATATGTGAATACTACAGACTGATTTCTAACCATATGCGATTTTGGAATAGCAGTTTTTCGAAAGTAGGAAAATTTGAAAAATAAAATGCCCTCGCAAAAGGTTCAGCAAGCCTTAATAAATGTACGAGGGTTATTTCTTAAGTAAGGTCAGTTTTGCAATAAAAACTAAGTAAATGTTTTTCAAAAGAACATTTATTTTCTGAATTTACACACACACACTTCCCCATTTTTCTACATAATTTCCTTGCCAGTTTAAACATTTATCGTAACGAACTATGAGTTTCTGGATACCCTCCTCAGAGAACTGCTGCTTGTGATGATGGCCAGTTACTCACGGTAATTTTCACTTCTTCATCAGTGTCTAAACGCTTGCTGCCCAGGAAGGTCTTCAGATGGCAGAAGAAGTGGTAGTCGCTAGGTGCAAGGCCAGTTTGTGAACACAGTTTCAAATGTGTGTTTTGTTACTGAACTTTTTGCTGCAAGCAACAAGAATTAACTCTGCTTCAGTGAGTAACTGGCTATCATCACAAGCGACCAAGTTCTATGAGGAGGGTGCCCAAAAACTTAGTTCATTACGATAAATTTTTAAACTGGCAAGAGAAAAATAGAGAAGTGTATGGAAATTCAGAACATAAATGTTTTTAGAAAAACATTTACTTAGTTTTTATTGCAAAATGGACCTCACTTAAAAAAATAACCCCCAGTTACCAGATAAACCAAGCTTTTGCAATGTAAGAAGCTGTATATTTAGATATGTACTTTGAAAAATATGGAACCAAGATTACATTCCTATATCCACAACAATTTTAACAAAATGGCACAATATTACACTAAATTGTAAGATATTTAGATACATCAGATCTTTAATTTTACCAATAGAATGCCTAGGACAGCCAATACCAATAGATGAGAGATTAATCTGTCCCATCCCTATAGAAAATCATTCTGAAGCTGGCTGCATTTCTCAGTATAATAACTTTTCAACACAGAATATTATGCCAGGGATAACTTTTAACATCATCGAAAGCAGCTATTACAATACCAAAATTATGCACATAGTGAACACTCAAAGTTACAACAAAATATATTGTGGTATACTTGTAATAAAGAATGTGTTCTTTTTGAGCATCCATCTTGAAGGATCTCAGCAATGGTACCAAGTCCGATACTTTGAATTTACCATGTCACAGACTATTGCCAAACATTTTTGTTATACTCTTGCATGCAATAATGTTAAGTGTTCACAACATGTGGCAATTAGCTGTCCAGGGGATGTACAATTTTCAAAAATTACTCATGCTTCAACAATAGTATTTCATATTAAAAGGAATAAAAACCGCAGTAGATAATTAGAATACGTACGCGAGTACTAAGGTACATGGGCAATCCCCTGTCTGCTCCCATAGGCAATTGTGATGCATCTAGCCGAAAAGGATATCTTTCACTCATCAGAGCTAAGGTACACACGATATGGCAGATATTCTGATTACACCATTGTCATTTACAAAAAGGAAGAAGAAATAGATCTACTTATAGAAAAACAGTCCAGGTTGAAATTCACAATAGAATGGGAAAATCAAGGCATTATCAACTTCCTAGACCTAATCATCAAAAGGAAGGGCAACAAATACACCACCACGGTCTACAGAAACCCAGGGGCAGGGAATCAATATATCCACTCCCTTTGCAACATGAAAAGCTAATGTAAGGCTTTACTTCTACCGAAGAGCTTTCTTACACTGCTCAGGTGAAGAGGATTTCAAGACGTTACCACGGTTAGACAGCGAAAAATGCAGGTACGATAAGCTAACCAGCACCACCCTGCCAGCAGCAATAAAACAAAATGGTTCGCCTTCCCTTATAGCTGGACCACATGGAAAAACCTTGGGACAAAAAGTTCCAGCGCAGCTTTCCCTTCTTTCCTCCACCTCGGGCCATAAGGAAGCATGGTCCACTCTCCCCCTTCCCTACTCGCGGGAGTAGGGTGCACAGGAGGCATGGGTCTGCGCAGGTTGTTTTGCTCATGGTTCCAATATACCACCACACTACACACCACCACCACCTAGCCAAGACCCTGAAACAGTACGATATCAAACTCTCACACAAACAATTGAACAAAATAGCTAGTGCCCTAAGTAAACACGAGATCTTTCCTTTCACCTCTTGACAACCCGGGAGTATGCGACGCCCAGTGTGAGTGCAACTTGCATTACTTTGGCACAATGAACTAATACAGCAGCCCTTATTCGATGCGAAAAAATCCCAACCCACTACTGGACTGGCAAAGCACCTCAGGTTTTGTTAACCAAAATGTTTGTTAGGCATACTGCACACACCCTGATTGACAAAAATCAAAGAGACTCACACAATTATGCACTTTCCGCATGAGATGAACACCAACAGTGGTCAGGCACATCATGTTTCGCTCCCACCTTTGCAACAACTCAAACATATCACACGCAACAGCCAAACTGGTTACACCAGTGTCCCTAGCGGTAAGACAGGAAACAACAGGAACCGGAATCAACCCAACAGTGAAGCATCGAGTACCCAAGTGGATGGTGGCAGAGGGCACAGAAATTAATAGATCATTTAGAAGTAAGTTTTGCGGAAATCATTTTAGTACTCTCATACACATTCTACATACTATATTGTCTTTGTTAAATAATGTTTATATGTTTTTATTTTAAAATAAATTTTGCCTTATCAGCATTTTATTGTTTTCTTAAACATGGAGAAAGGCTTAAAAGTATTACCATATTATTTGTGCTAATGATTGGTAATATTTTGTGTCTCAAGTAATATTGCAAATAAGGTGCAACCTCAGAACAAACCAATCACTCATTTTCATCAGCCTGGGGCGGAATTAAAATCATCACCGGTTGAACCTTATACTATTCCTAACAAAAAAACTAGTGACAAAGAACTGCTAATTGAAGCAGCATTAACTGCAATAAGCATTAGGCAGCTTTAGACAAAAGAATTTTCCTTAACATTTATGACGTGACCAAAATGCTACAGTCTCACGTGAAAAATTTCATGGCATTTCAGGTTCAATGGCAGGCTTCTCAAGGACAGAATCTGTCCTATTTCTACAGTAGAACCAATGAGAAGCCTGCTCTAGGCCACAAGTGCAGATGTAAACAATGTATCACTTTCTTACAAGGTTACTTTATTGCAAAAATAGCTTAGAGTTGTCTCTTTCATTTGCATCTAATAAAAACACACACAATGTCCTTGTGTATACCCAAACGGAAGTTACTTTCCGAATGACCCACGTAAAATACACAATCACACACGCAAAACAAATATATTGAACACACTTTACAGAGGAAAGAGTATAGAATACCGAGTAAGAAATCAAGTAAGGGGAAACTCCTAACAGTTATCCAATCCAGGAACTGCAGGCAATAGGCAGCACCACTGACATGCCTAGGCTCAAAGCAGCCATCATACAGATGGAACAGTTGAGCTTTGTAACCAGGATGGCAAGTTTTCGTTAAATAGTGCAAAATTTCTCCACTAGTTATTCTTATTAAATTTATCAATTTCTATAATGCATACATTTCAGAGAATACATAGGTATTGGGCTAATATGGTCCATTAGTCAACGAAGTCATTCAAACAGGTATCAAAGTTAAGACAGACAAGGAGTACATACCCGAAAGAAAACAATGTTGTCTATGTGCTAATCAATGGTAATATTTTATGTATGTCTTAAGTAATAGTGTAAATAAGGTGCAACCTCAGAACAAACCAATCACTCATTTCTGTCAGCCTGGGGCAGATTTAAAATTAATATAGGTTGCACCTTAACTGTCCCATACTTGACAAGAGAATTGGTACAAATACACACCTTCATCCTCCATCTAATGAAGAAAGAAATGTACTCCAGGAATCTCTCCATGAACGTCTAGAACCCTGGAACAAGAAGTAAAACATTATGATCTACTCTAGAACAGCACATCAAAGGAAACTTTAGTAAATATGTACTAGGCATGGGACAATATGAAATTTTGGCCGGCACTTTCAGAGAGGCTCACCATGGTCGGCCTCCTGCACAATAACCAATCCAATATAAAATTAGAAATAGTCCTTCAAGAACCTGAAATGTTCATCGATCTCCTTAATAAATGTGTTTCGAGGTGACTGCAGTGCAAAAGAAGTTGAATATTTAGGCATTTATTTTTTTTAGAAAGTAGGGCACGGAGATCATCCATAAAAATTACAACAAAAATGGCAGATTTTTGCACTAATTATAAGATATTTATCGATACATTGGATCAACTGATACACAGATATAGGCTGATAACAATAGAGAACCAATTAATCAGTTCCATCCATACTATCAGGGCAAATCTAAAAGTCTTAGCGCCTCATTTTTTTCTAGCTTGTTATAAGGGTTATTACAAAAGAGAGATATACGAGCGATGCAGTAGGATTTTCTTGGAACGGCCCTATTGTAACTTCCAATTTCTTCTACGGCACGACACTTATCAGTTGGCAAAGATGGCCGGAGTGCTCAGGAAGTTCACGCCATATGAGCAGCGAAGTTTTTTATGGTGTAAAGGACAAACATCCACACGGAAATGGAGTCAGTGTATGGAAACAAGTGTTTATCAGTGCGAAGTGTGCAGTGGTGGTGCAAGGAGTTTGAAAATGTGGAGGATAATGAGCGATCGGGCCGACCTCATTCCTCGCCGACACCGGACAACATTACCCATGTTGATTAAATGGTGAAAGCTGATCGACATGTTCGGCATCCGTTGGGATACAGCAAGATGTCGTGTCTGTGGGTTCCTAAGCTTCTTGATGAAGTCCACACGGGCAAACTGTCCATTTTCAAACTCCTTGCCCAACCACTGCACACTTCGCACTGATAAATACTTGTCCCGAATGGGAGAGGAAAGGAGTTTACAGGATTCTTGTTGGGAAACCTGAGAGGAAAGAGGAGTTTACAGGATTCTTGTTGGGAAACCTGATTGTAAGAGACCTGTAGGAAGACCAAGACGAAGATGGACGGACAACATTGAGATAGACCTAAGTGAAATTGGTAGGGATGGAAAAGAGTATATAGATCTTGCTCAAGATAGGGACAGATGGAAGGCCTGTGTTACTGCAGCCATGAACCTTCAGGTTTAAGAAGGCTAGAGAGTTAGTTCATGGTATCTACATCTGATTCGTACATATCTCAGTTATACATATTATTTCCAATTCAGCTTGACATGTATAACTCAGGTTCTACTGTAATCCCTGGGCCAGAGTGGCCTACCCAAAGAAGGCTCAACTGGTAAGAGCATGAATAACTATATGCAATACATTCTAATACATGGCTGACTATACCATATCGCTGCAGATTTTAAACTTTGATCAGCAACAGTGCGAAAAAGTATAATGCCATGTTTACTATTCTGATTTAATAATAACGTGATACAGAAAATACAAACATTATGTTCACATTTGCATAGCAATCCTTGTTCCTTCATTAAATTAGGAGAGGTAAGATACACCAAGACATTGTAACTGTCTTCTGCAATCATCAAAATTAGTCAAAGGAGAAATTCACTGATAAGCGTTCCAGTTAGCCACAAGACCGAGAACAAAACTTTTGTGAAAATAAATGATAATTTATGTACGTGTAATTACATTATGTAACATTGTAAATAAGGTGCAACCTCAGAACAAACCAATCACTCATTTCACTCAGCCTGGGGCGGAATAAAAATCATCATCGGTTGAACCTTACACCACCTTAAGACCTTGGTAACAAGAGAGTTGCTACAAATACATACCTTCATCCTTCAACTATTGAAGACAACGTACTCCACGCTTCCTTTCCAAAGTTCTGGAACCCTGAAACAAGAAAATCCTTAATGATCCATTCTAGAGCAAACCATCAAGGAAAACTTTAACATAATTACAGTAGCAACATTTTCTTACTGAAGAATATTGAACATCGTAAAGTTAGTACAGTACATAACTACGAGTAGTGATTATTTCAAAGGCAATATTAACTGCAACAATCTTTGCTTTGCATTACTTTCAGAGAGTTACAATACACAGATACATCGTGACTCCTGCTTTGAAACATGTTTACTCTATGGCATCTTCTGTAATCCATAGTTCAATTAGTCAAAGAATTAATTCTGAGTGACAAGCAGTCCCGTTACGTACCAAAGTTAAACAAACAATGAACCTATCACTAAAAATAAACAATATTGTCTATGTGCAAATCAATGATAATACTCTATGCAGGGATAGAAAAAAATAAATTCAGGCACCAGCTATTTTCCTCAGCAGCCAGCATTTTTTTTTTCATGACAATATGGGCTAAGATAACTAAGATAAAACTACATATTTTGAAATGTGACCTTAAAACATCCAGTTTATTAAGATTTGATTAAATTAATTCTTCCACCAGAGTGGCCTGCCTAAAGAAGGCTCTACTGGGAACATAACATGCAACGCATTGCAATATGTAACAGATTCTACCATATCGATGGATGCAACAGTACTTGTTCATTATTCTGATTTCATGATGCATGTGATACTGTGCTAGTATTTAAAAAGTAGATAATTGAAATTTCCATAACTCAAAATATTTAACTATATATACAGGGTATACACAAAGGAATGGTGTGGTTATAAATGTCAATAAAAATTTTAATTTTCAATACATACGTGATTACAGCACTGTTAAAGAGGTGGAAACTGTCCCAGCTTTTGATATGAAAGTTAAAATTACAATTTTTCAATGTGGGCTCCCCTGGTCACACGACACACATCAACATGGTAATCAAACTCGCACAAGACACGGTGCAACATGTCCTGCATGCATTATCCGATCACAAAGTTTATTAAAGACAGGGTTTATGCACAACCAATACATACTTCCATTCAGCAACTTCTCGATTGGATAATGCACACAGTGCAGGAGATGTTACACCATGTCTGGAACGAGTTTCATTACCGCGTTGATGTGTGTCGAAGACTAGGAGAGCCCACATTGAAGGATTGCCATTTTAACACACTTATAAAAACTGTGACTGTTTGCTGCAACCACGTAAGTTGAAAAATTAATTTTTTATTGACATTTATAACCACACCATTAATTTCTGTATACCCTGTATATATTACTGGATTTGCAAATTCATGCACCATATGAATATTTTCAGGCACCATGGCAAATGGTCACATTGTACTTTCCTACCTCCAACCCTATGTATGTGTTTCATGTAACGTAGTACATAAGGTGCAACCTCAGAACAAACCATTCCCTCATTTCTTTCAGCCTGGGGCGGAATTAAAATCATCATCGGTTGAATCTTATACCACATTTACTCGTAAATTGCGCACTTGTCCCAAAAATTTTTGCCCCCCCCCAATAAAAATAATTGGTGTATTATGCTCAGAATAATTTGGACAGGCAACATGACACCATACGAGTCACTTGATTTTTCATGTTTACGGAACCCTAGCATATTATACGAGGAGGTATCAAAGTTTTGTCTGTTGAGGTATAATTTGTTTAATAATGGAAAGATTGAAACAATGAACATACATATAGTTTGCCTGTAGTGTCCTCTACTCAGAGTTACCCTTCCACACAGTTGCCATCACGTTCGATGTACTTGTGCCAGCGTTTTATCCAGCCCTCAAAACTGTAATACTGGCCAAATATTATTATTTATACACTTTAATGGGAAAAAATCTTGTGTTAACTGCAAGTTTGAGGGTCCTGAGTGTGCCTCACATAAATGTTACGTTAGTCACAGAAAAAGCATATATCTTGAAGGGCTTATTCAATTTTTTTCACTTTGTAATGTAATGTTCTGCAACACCAAGAAAAGTAATGCCATTGTGGAAGAATTTGAGCATGCATTCCCAGTCACATGGGATGCATATAAGCGGTATTTGTTGGGCGAGAAATAATAGAAAATAACTTGCTGAGCACTGCAAATCCATAACAATTTTGATCTCAATTTTTACTATTACAGAATAAATAAGGTGGTTAAACAGTGAAAGCTTTGGGATACTAAACACAATGGAGGGAGAGGGGGGAGGTGCGGAATGGGACGGTTTGTTTACACAAGAGTATATAGAAAGAACACAAACAAAATATTATCTGCAGTTTTCAAGAAATGGCACATTAATAGCTGCCATATTGGGCTGGTATGAGACCTGCCACCTCAGAAGCAAACAATTTGACATGTTGGAAAACAGCTGTGTTAAAAAGACAAAAAACTCACCAAAAACTTAGATGCAAGAAAGAGCTTCTCTGATCAATCCTCCATCAAAGTTCCTTTCTCTACACTTAAAATTCCACTCCATTCTCTTATTGACGATTGTGTAGGGTTTGATACATCTACATGGAAGTATCCTAATACTGTATCCTGTACGAGAAAGTAAAACGAGCAGTGAATTTTTTTTTTTTTTTTTTTTTTTTTTGTGGTTAGCAACACATCATAGATACACACGTTTCTTCAGCCACAAATTATCAACATGAGGAATTCAGCCATATGCTCGATAATTGATTCATCATTAGAAAAATTTCTGCAGGTTCAGAATATGCTTTACGTAAGGCATGTTTTTGTTCTGAGCCTGCCATTGTAATGTGTGCAACATGATAAAATTAAATTCCCTTTACTAAAAAATTGCCGCAAAATTTGTGCCCTGGTGTGTAGACCTTACTGATTTAAGGCTTAAATAAGAAAATGAGTTAGCACACCTCTGCTGTACACCCAACGGCGAAAAACAGTAGGTGAATTGTCCACCACAATTTTTATTCAGTCCGAATATATTTGTCATTGACTGTACAAATGCAAAGAGTGCACAACATTGACATGGTCCTATTTGTAACATTGTTCTGAAGGAAAGCCATTCTGCATGTAGAGCTGCAGCTTTAATACGTGTACAGAATGAAACAAAGCAATGGCAAGAAGATTTTGGGTGAATCACCACTCTTATCATCACTTTCTAGAAGTTTCCGACAACTTTTAACTTCAAATTCGTGATTAGGAGGCCTCAATTAGTGAGTATGTCAGATATGAAAAAAATCGGAGGTGGGTCCGGTCATCTTTAGTCATACCAAAAGTACTTGTCACCCCCAGCCAACCCTGTCGCCGACAAGGTGAGGTTGTACATTATACACAATCTGAAGAATCAAAATCTCATGAAAATTGATCAAAAGCTAGCTTCACCACCTGGTAAAGACAAGTCACTCGAATGAAAAATGTTATGTATGAAGAGCATGTAACTTTTACAGAAAAAAAATGCCTCGGGTAAATGTACCTTATAATTACGATATTGGTAATGTTATTACAGCACATGTGGTTGTTATGAAAAATAAAAATTGGATACACAGAAGTAACATGAAAAATAAAAATTCGATACACAGAAGTAATATGAAAAATAAAAATTGGATACACAGAAGTAACATGAAAAATAAAAATTCGATACACAGAAGTAATATGAAAATTAAAAATTCGATACACAGAAGTGTGATGGGAAACACACGTGGTTAAATAATCGGTATCAACATATATCTCAATTAATATACACAATCTTCTCCAAATCAACGTTACAAACTTTGTGTAATGCTTTCCCCTTGTTTTCTCATCAAGAGAAATTACTAATTGTTACATTCTTATTTGCAAAAAGCCGCACACATACAAGTTTTGGACCAAGTGGGAACACTTACCTTCTGGTTCGACGACAACAAAACAAATGGAAGGATGCCAACGGAAAATGAACCACGTCATTTCCTGTTTTACAAGCAGCGTTGCCAGAGTAGTACGTATGAAATGCACGGAAGCTGCTATTAAATTACACAAACATTGAAATTGAAAAAGCATCAATATACCTCGACGACACTTGACTGTCAACTAGGGGTATGCGGGATCGGGAAAAATAATTTCCGTCCCGATCCCGACTTCGGGAAAAGACTTCCCGACTTTTCTGGAACCCGAGCAGTCGGGAAATACCGAACGGTCATTTTAAAAAGTAGTTATTTCTTGACGTTTTCTGCATTGCCAATGTCTGGAACTTATTGAAAATCGTTAGTTTTTGTACCAGAAATGCAAAAACAATCAGTTACATTTCCCGTCCCGAAAATTTCCCGACAAATCCAAATGTCGGGATTTAAAAAAAAAATCCTTCCCGTCCCGACCCAAAAAATTCTGTCCCGCACACCCCTACTGTCAACGGAGGAGGAGAGGTAGGGAGCATAATTCTTACGAACACGGAAATAAATTTTGCATTCTAAAATTAGGAGCATTTTTTGGGATTTTTAACGGATAAAGGGGGTAAATCGGAGGAATTAATTCCAATGCCCGGTTCGATCAACGCGTGTTCAATTTTAAAAATCAAGTTAACGCTACATTAGCACATCGAGGCATTTCTCCAAACTTGGTTAAGGCCAACAGACCTCTAATGTCGTCGTTAAATCTAAAGGCACTCTTTTGCTTCATTAAAGTGTTTAACAGTGCGGTGTTGTGTCGGAAATTTGATGGCGAAATTGCGTATGCCAGCTGTTGTGTTGAAAGGTTATCCCAAACCGATTTGAACACATTATTTGCATACCATCGCAAAACGTACACTAGTTCGATTTCTTTCTACAGCAAAAATAATTTTCCCATTTCGTATTTCATATTATAAATTGGTACTGCAAATCAGAAATCGCATGTAAGTTAAATGAGAAATATTGTATCAATGTACTTTTTAAAGTTTTGTCAAGAATGGCATCGTGATCATCACACATTATTCAGATTTTATTAATCTTGCCTGCCAAGCCAAAAATATATGCTTATAGTTAATTATACGAACTTGATTTTTTAAAATGCATATTGGGCTTCCACCTTCAATGCACTGGAATCATAAACATAACCACAAAATATCGCATGACTTTTAAAATAACAATGAGCGTTTTGTATTTCTGCGTTCAAATGGCAACGAAATCAGCAATTGTGCATTGCCAATCCCTCTGACTCGCCCTGACTGAAGAAAGAAGAAAAAGCGCCTTTTCCGCTTTTTATACGAATATGTTCGTACATCTCGCACTTCTTCACTTAAAACACAAATGTATGCATCCAAAGATTTACATGCTTTAAGCGCTCTCGCTGTGTAGGAAAAATTACTTTCTATTAAATATGTAGGCTACAAATCGCCAAATACAACGACCGTCAGCAAATGGATCTCATCCTGGAATAATGCCGTATTACTTCCTAGTTGCTCATCCAACGGATATGGAAAGGTCTCTACTTTGCCCAGATATCTCTTCTTCTCCTCGTCGTCAAGTACTTTTATATGACCCATTTCATCCGATATACAAAACGAGAAGAAAGGGCAAAAGTACGCGCTTGAATTTACCTGGCCGCCGTGAACCGGAAGTTGCTGTGCTACAGTTCCACAATCGATTGTACAGTTCAATATATTTTCGTTTACTCGTGGATAGCCCCTATTTACAACCCAGGAGCACATTCATGTTCAATTATGTAACACTACTTATTTTTTAACGGTTAAAAATTGTGGTAGCAAATATTGTAAAACAACACACTTTAAATATAGGGTAAATTTCTCGTATCGGACAAACGGATTTCTTCAAATTTACAGGAGAAATTACTTACCGAATGCAGTTTCTTTAGACTTGTGGAAGTTCGGGGAAGTGTTTTCTCGCATCGTTCATTGAATTTTGCCGGTAAATCATCTATTTTTCGATATAAATGTGTGACCGATGCACAAAAGCTCTTGCATCCATTTCTTCTAGGTGGATGTAGCCTGTGTGTGATGACGTAATCCCGGTCAGTGTTTCCAAACACGCGTTTTTGTAACTGAAGAAGGTACGTTTCCGCAAATGGTTCGTGGGGCTATGTGTCAATGGTTCGTGGGGCTATGCGTCAATGGTTCGTGGGGCTATGCGTCAATGGTTCGTGGGGCTATGCGTCAATGGTTTGTGGGGCTACGTAGGTATTTTTGGGTGCAGTGGAGTGGGAACACTGCATGCCGAGTACGGTAGTGAAACTGTGACCGCCATTTTGCGTGTTACCGAAGGCAAAAAGAAACGAAGAAAACTTACTCGATATGTCGCAAATAGAGCTTATTTCCGTGAAATAAGCTAAATGCCACATTCAGCAATGTTTCTCAATGCAGAATACGTAAGTACGAATATTCAAATTAAATGAACTAGCAAATTTCAGCCGTTTGTCCGATACGAGAAAGTTACCAAATATAGTTAATACATGAGAGGAAATTGTATTAGAACAATTTCTTTTAGATTAATTTGTTGCACCAAAGCATTCTAGTGTAAATAGGTAAAGAGGTTAGCAAAGTATGCTATGATGTCAGGAGTTAAGGATTAAAATCCTTTCCAGGACAGTGATGTTATTGTGAGTGTCCTTTCATCAATTTAAACATGTTATTCTTCATCCCCATCTTCATGATTAGCCGAAAATGGCAGAAAAGCAATGCAATCAATCAATCAATAAATAGGTAAAGAATATGTGAACAGAGCATTTTTATTTTAAATCTATAATCCCATATGGTTCTTTCATTATTGTGTGATTTCTAATCCAAATTGGTTAAAAATGTCAACATTTCTTTTTTGTATCTACAGGGATGTATGGTATATTCTGGAGTGTATCAAATTGTGATGTGTGTAACTTCTAATAATTTCTTGACATTCTCATTGGATGACATTTCTGTTATTTGGAGGGTGAGCAAATGTGATGCAAATGGTTGTTTTATACAAAGGACTTTTCCCATGTTTGTTTGGTTTCTGTTTTTTTTTTTTACTTCGCTCTTTGTGCCATTGTACATAGATAATACATGAGCAGCTAGCAACAGCTATAGCAGAAATAAATCAAACTTATTTCTGCTATCAGATGCAGGTGTGAGTCGGTTAGGTATGTCAGAAAGACATACCAGGTGGTGGCAGTACTGTTCAATCTTCTTGGCAACAGACAGTGAATGACTTTCTGTTGAGAAATACATACAGTATAACATGCAACATGAAAATCGTTCTGCCAAAAAAAGTAAGAAGTAGGCTTAACTGTTGTGTCTCCGTTGTATGTGCATTTAGTCCGAAATGAAATTTATATGTACAAATGTAGCACGTAAAATTACAATATTTTATCCATCAATTAGAAGTTGAGTCAAGTTCAAGGCATGAAAAATTCTTGAGCACAAAAACATTTGAAAGTGTATTCTAATATAATATATTCTTTAATATTGTTTGTCTGTGCTAATAGTATTGACATTCGTAATCGGTGGACTTTGGACACAATTTGCTTTAGTTATTGCAATGGTTTGGATTTTACTTTGGTGGGTTTGATACCAAGTGGAGGCACATAGTGATTCAGGTCCCACATAAAACTGTAGCCCCAGTCCCGATTAGATTGAAATTTCTACTGTTTGCATTAGACACAATCTACTGTTATCAATTGTACTCTACTGATTCTTCAAAATCTACTGATATTCAATGGTTTCATACTAAACACGTTTCAGTAGACCTAATGTACACGGACAGTAGACAAGCTACAACTGAAATATTCTCTCCAGCATTACTTGTAATATTGTATGTAGATTGTAGTGTGTCTAGCTTAACATATTGGCTGTAAAAATAAATTGCCATTCCTACCGATTAACAATTTTGTTTTTGTATCTATTAAGCACAGTACATGTTTCAAAACACCTTGCCGGACCCTGTGGCCGAGTGGTTGCACATCGCGCTGCAACGCCAAGTGTCCCGGGTTCGAATCCCGCTCGGGGTTGGTTGTTTGTGAATGTCCATTCATCAATTTCATCATTCATCCCCATCTTCGCAAATTAGCCAAGAGGCACAAAACACGAAGTAAAATAAAGTAAATCAAACCAATCAAAACACCTATTAATCTACTGAAAACAGTGGTCGGAATTTTCAGCAGGACTATTTGTGCATAAAGTGGACTCAAAAAAATTTGAACTATAATTTAATGCCAAAATAACTCAAAATCGGACATTCACAAAAAGAAGAAAATCGACAGTTTTCACGAAAAATATGGTGGTTGTATAAATTAATGCTTTCTTACTCCCTGCATTACAGATAATAAAGTTAATGCATGGAAAATTGGCTGTCTTCATCACATTCACAATTAAAACAAAACAGAAAAAACATCCCTGACTGCCGCATATGTTTTGAACACTGACATATACGTAGAAGAAGGTAAAACATAGCAGGTGTAATTACATTTCATATAGTTACACACAATTACTTTAATTCAACAAGTATTTTCATTTTATACAAATTGTGGTTACGCGTGCATTACGATTACATCGCAGTGTTTTAACAAAACACCGTTCAATGCATTCTGCTGCAGTGCGTATAGGTAAACAAATAACTCTCGCAATCTCGAAGTACAGGATAAATTGAAAATGTCAAGGAAATAACACAACTATCGATCAAAATATCGATTATTTCCATAGATATTGCTTAGTCTCGCTACAGCGCCTTGTGTGGAAACGTAGTGTGGAAAACGACCCAAGAAACTGGTTCCCCAGACGGATGAGAAACATAGATGGCAGTGCGATCAATGTCGGTGCTAATTTTCTTATGAAAGTATAGCGGCTTTGTTAGTTTTTGGAATATATTATGTAGATTTGTTTGTCTTGAAAGGCGGTACGTGAATTGATGGAAACACTTATACTTGTGGAGTGATTTGCAGTCACGAAATGGCATTAATTTGGAAAGAAAAGTAAAATAAAATGAATAAATAAATAGCATGCGTGCGTAACACAAGAAGAAACATCGCAATGTGATTCCGGACGTCAGGTCTTGGACTGTGTATTAGAGTTTATTTTTCTATGTTATTAGAATATAAATAGTATCCTGAGAGATATTTCATACCGAGGCGACAAACCACAAGTGTCGCTTGAAAGCGAGCAGTCGGAAATCAATGCTTCAGTGTGTATATCTTTAAAAGAAATGATGATGATGATAATAATAATGAACCTAATTCATACACAAAAATTTAGTTGCCAAGAGCATTCCACGCGTATTTTTTCTCCCGTATTATTAACGAAAGTATGACGATAACAGGACGTGGTCGACTGTCTAGAATGTTCGTTAATATCTTCGCGACCACTGTACCAAATATCATAGCAATTATCATATTCATAGAAATGCTTCAAGTAAAAGAATCAGACGTTGCAGCGAAAACTCCATTTACTTCCATTATAAGCAGACGAATACCAAGCACCGGGTCCAACACCAGCGCCTCTAGCGGTATCATTTTCGAGTGGAATCAGCCAGAGAGCGCAGAACCGTGCCGTTTTCCACACTACGTTATTCAAAGCGCTGCAGTCTCGCCATGTTAACCACTTTCCTTGTAGCCGTGCGCTGTAGACAATTAAATATATAATCGATTCCTAGTAGACGGTTTCGTGAATCGCACTTTACTAAAGTGTAAATCACCAACCCTGAGACCTTCTGTAAACAAACGGTCTCACCGATTCGATGTATCACTCCGCGTCAGCTGATTCATGACCGCAATCATCTGCTGTTACACTCATAGTTCGCCGCAGCTATTCATTTTATATAAGAGCCTCTGAATGTGAGAACCCGCTCTCAAAACATCAGACGAATATGCAGCCGCATACATTGTTACTCTCCCGGTCATTTTCTCTTTCATAACCCTTAAAACTGCAGACACTGACACACCACTGCACTGGGATACGAACTTAACCCCTTCATTTACTGGTTTCTCAGGATACCACTGACAGAACGTTACATAAATATTGAGTAGAATCTGTTTCTCACCCCTTTTCAAAGGCTGTCCTTGCTGGTGTTTTGAAAACAAGCTCGGAAAACACGGAGACCTTCCCGCACGCATAGAACTCGGCATGTTATTTTTCTAAGGATAATTGATTGATTTAGTTTATTTTACTTCGCGTTTTGTACCTCTTGGCTAATTTGCGAAGATGGGGATGAGTGATGAAATGATGAAATTGATGAATGGACATTCACAAATAACCAAGCCCGAGCGGGATTCGAACCCGGGACCTTGGCGTCGAAGCGCGATGTGCTAACCACTAAGCCACGGGGTCCGGCTTTTCTAAGGATAAGTCAGGCAATATTACTAAGTGGCACTACTTCCTTGCTGTTCACATGATTATTTTTAGAAAATAACCAATGTTATAAAATATCACTATGTAAACAAATCTCTAAGCTCATTGAAAGTTACAATGCATATTACTACAAAATGTTCACACTTATCTTGCCTTGCCATGTCACCAAGTTATTTTACGAAGTGCACTATATTTGGCGGAACAAAAATCGTTATTAGGATGCTTGTCAAAGTTTCCAACCGCAATAAATTTACGAACTTTCTTTGTCTTGATTTGATCATCATCATCAATATATTTATTGGACTTACAGCATTGCATATGGCCGTTTATGCCAATTATATATTTTATTTACATAAGATACAATTTACATAAAATCTAAAAACAAATTTCAAATACACTCCTATCTATGTCATCCTTAGAAATATACATTACCATGTTATATCATTTTGTCTAAAACAATGCAAGTAAAATATATTCAATTCACATGCAAGAAAGAAGCCAAATTTATGGGTAATGATTACTGGTGCAAAGAGTTAACCATAAAGGTGAAGCAATAAGTATAATAGAAAGAGCATTGGGTTTAAAGTGAGACGTCATTTGCGGCAGCGTATCCCAGAATACAAATTGGCCGTTGTTTTACCTTACGTAATGAATCCTGTAACAACGCTGGATTTTCGTGTGGATTATTTTATTTCTATGAGTTTGCAATGCTTTCTGCATGCATGTGGTTTTGTTTACAGAAGGTCTCAGGGTTGGTGATTGAGAACTTTACATCTTTTATTACAAAAAACTATAACATCGTTGTGGACTCGATTATGTAGTCATTTTCGTGAATCGCGCCCCAGGACACAATATTCTACAGGACACAAAAACAATCTATTTAGGATTACACTAGATAAAGGCTTTACATTTAAGGAACACATCAAAAAGTTAGCATATAAGGGAAACAAGTCTTGGACAGTTGTACGCGTTGTTTAAAAATGCCACATTAACAACTAGAAACAGAACGACGCTTTTCAATGTGATAAAGAGAACTATGCTGACACTGACTTATGCAATCGTGGTCTGGCAGCATAGCGCACCTTCGTACCAAAGAATACTACAAAGTGTACAAAATAAAGCGCTAAGAATTATATCTGGTGTCGATCGATTTGTTCCCAACACGCAAATTCTGGATCAAGTAACGTTGTACGCCTACATGCAACGCAAAAGGATAAAGTTTTGGACAAAAACTACAACATCGGTCAAAGGGATCCTAGAAGGCGGATTTATAAAAAGCCGAGACTAGATTAAATTAAAATTTGCAAATATACAAAGGAGAAAGTCACATTAAGATAATACATACCGCAACCGGCTTAATGTAACATAAATCACCCTGCGTCAGAGGCCGCGTCCGAATCGGCAGCAGGTGTCGCCTAGAGCACCGTTCCATCCGGGGAAACAGGCTACCTCCGTTGTCCGAATTGGCGGCAGACATGGCGTCGGAGGGGAGAGACGCTGTGGCCCTGCGTTTGGCAGCCATACTGCAACTTCCGCTTTGCGGAGACAACGTTTTCTAATGGCCGTGTGCACGAACGAAGATCAAATTTTAAACTCGGATCGGGAAAGGATCACTGGAAAATTCCATTGCACCAAGACGGTTCAACACTTGATCGCGATCTAGGAACTTCAAAACGAGTTTATCTTCTGATCGGCCATTCGCCACCGTTTTGGTGTCTGATCCTGGTTCACGATACTGACGCTTCGACTGCAGGCAGTTGTTTTTTAATATAAAAAGAGCGGAAAGTGATATCGAGGGCGTGCAAACGCTATAGATGTTGGATGTACAATGCCGATAATTCGAGAAATGTGTAAAGTAAACTAAAAACTGCCAAAATAATAATAATCATTTGTGGTTCTGTGGCACAAAGTCGAAATGTTTCTAAATACTGTACTTTCTATCCCAGAACACAAAACATATGCATGTGCAAGGTAAATTACAACAGAGGAAATATGATTGTATAAATTTACGAAAATACATGTTACTGGCTATTTACACGACACGACAATATAAATATATAAGAATTAAGAAATGAAAAATTCAAATACTTACCACAATACAGCAATAATAATAATAAAATATCTTTATTGAGCGGGCGAGCGTACCATACCATATGAGCGCACGCTGTTCTCTCGCGAATGCATTTCGTAAGGCATTGAAGTCCCGTAGAAGAAGGTTCCATGCTTTCTCCTTATCCTTTTGTCTTGCGCCGTCAGTTCTTTTTTAAGATTATTATTTCTTTACACCCTACTACATCCTTGTACTCGTCGACAAGGTTGATCAGTACATTTCTCAAATTCAGATAAGTTTGCGGCCCGAATTACTTTCTTCTCCTACACGTTGATACTTTAACACATCACACTACTCTGTGGTGTTCTTGATTGTCATTTGTTTTAGCCAACCAATCAGGTATAGCCTTACAAATTAATCTCGGATCATTTGAACGGAATCTCGTGAACGTCGTTTTTCGTTGGTGCAATGCAAATCTTTAAACCAAGTTCATTTAAAGTGGATTAAAATTGATCTCGTTCATCTGAACTTCGAAATAATCGGCGTTGGTGCACGCGGCCATGGACGTTGTAAAACTTGGACATTTTATCGATAAAACTGAACGTAGAAAAATTGAAAATTAAGAAATCGTATGTCACATTTCTAATATTAGTAGTAAATAGATGGAAATTATTGAAACGTGAGGTTGGCGTCTACCTTCTACTTCCATCCTGTGCGCTTGCGCCCTATAACGCGGTGGGTGATGTTAGGGGCGACACCTGGCGGGAAAAGTGACAACCATACTGCAAGGGGACATGTATATTCGGACGGCAGACGAAAGGAATGGGAGAGAACGGGACTGAGTGCTTTCTAGTGTTGCTCACGGGATGGGACATGTCCCGTCTCGTCTCGTGTCTCGTCTCGTTTTCGAGACGAGACACGAGACGGGACAAGCCTTTTGAAATTCGAGACGGGACGAGACGGAATGCCTTTCTCGTCTCGTTTTCGAGACGAGACACGAGACGGGACGGGACGGCTTTTGAAAAGTCTCGTCTCGTCTCGAATGTCTCGAAAAAATAAAAGCAAAATATTTAATCAGTTGCAAATACTTGTTTGCTTGGAATAAAGTATTTCAATTAGAAACGTTCATAAGCGTGTATTAAGTCAAAAGAAAACTATTCTAGAGAGAGTAATGAATGAATTGAACATCTAAATTTATTTTCAATACTCTTTCGAAACACAGCGTTACTCCACAATTTTTTTCGAATTTATTCCAGGTTAATAACTTTATGTTACGATAGTACTCCAGATACTAATACAATTCTGAATAACATCAAGTAAAAGGGCAGGTAGAGAAGGTGGAAGGAGAGGCCAAAACATCGTGGAGTGTCTGAGTCCGAGATTTATCTTGTAAAAATAGTCTCAGCTCTATAGGTTGGAAAGATAAACGGATCGACGGATAGGGTTTATTATTATTATTATTATTTAATTTTTACATCAAAGGGTGTACAGAAGTGAATGTTATTAGGATGTAGGAAACATGGCAGTACAAATTGATAAGGAGTTGTTGGGAAAGTTATTAAGGAGTTCAAGATATTAGCAAGACTAAGAGAAGGAGATAACTAGCGTACAAATAATCTTGCATTATCCCACTCCGAACAGCTGAGAGCTAAAGAGGAGAAAATACGGAAAATAAAGAAATAACTAATTTGGTGATTTTAGTGTTTACAGGGAACTATGACAAGATTTTACCACATGATTATTTGCACGGATTGCGAAATTATTAGAATGTTATGGAAATTTCGGAAATGTCTTTGTTCAGAAAATTCTTGTTGTTTCCCTCAGGCAATCTACAGGTGGTTGGATTGGATTTCTTTACGTCCGTTTGAAGATTATTTCCAAAGATTTTTTTATTTATTTATTTCTTATTTAAGGAGAATACTATTCCTTGGATTGTAATAATGAAATACCAAGGCTGATATAGAATAGATTTGAAATGAAGAAGTGCACAAAGTTCTGTATAATCGTCGTAGAAGGAAACGTTGTTCTACGAGGGTACTCCCCGATGGTACAGTGCTAGCGTCGTCGCCTTGTAATCAAGGGGTCTCGGGTTTGATACCCGGTGAAGGCACATAGTGATTTGAATCCCACTTTAAACTGTGGGTCCAGTCCCGATTAGCCTTTCTGTAAATCAGATGAAGGAATGTTGTAGCTGTTATTTTTATTCTATGAATTTAGCCTTCAAAACAAATTTCACAAAGTAGTTTTATTAAATTTTAGAGGGAAGCTGACAGCAATGTCAGGGTGGCGGGAGCTTGTTTATGACCAGGGTGTATTCCGAGACTATTTTTCGCCGTTCCCCACTGACAGAGGTTTCGCTTTGAACAATGGGCACCGTTGCTTCAGGGGACAAACACCAAACATAGGGGCGAGGTTGACCTGCAGTAGCGGGTAAGTGCCATAAATCCAGGCCTGAAGTAGGAATGAAGGTTGATGCAAGGGAGGGGCAATAAAAATTCTGTAATTTGGTTTGCTTGCTGACGAAGTTTTGCAGGAAAAACTGAAAAGAAAAACGGCAGACTTTGAATGAAAGAGGGACAGTGAACACAAGTTCTTTGTATTATTCGCCGACACACAAGCTTCCATTTCGAAGGTGAGCCTATTAGCAGCGAAGTTATTAGAGGGTTGGAAGCAGTGACGACGCCAGAGGGGGCAAGGGGATGCCCCATGTCAGACACTTCCCCCCTCCCCTGGGGGCCCCCAACTGAAGTTAATTAAATATCGTATAATAAGAGAGTTCATTTATAAGAGTATGACAATTTTCACCTTTTCAAAGTGGTGTATTCTGCATGATATCAGTTTCCTGCTTATAATACCAACTTGATTAACAAATATTAATTTGTTTAGTATATATATAGCTATGTGTATGTGACTTTCGTCCAAGATTCGAGCGCCGACCTGGGCATAGATGATTTCTCATTCATTCATGTCCTGTAATAGCCGAGATTAACCTAAGTTTTAACCAGTCTTAAGAACTGGGAAAAAGTGTTGAATGTGGATGGTTTTAAAACATCACGAATATTTTGAGGACCGCAAGACATCATCTGTAGTACGGACAAATTATTCTAATCGTGGTCATTAGTGACAACGCTAATTAGTAAAAGACATTCAAAGTTGATTCAAGATTTGGTTGGTTGGTTGATTTGATGTTTTAAGTCCACTTTATGCACAGTAAGGCTAATCGGGACTGGACCTACAGTTTAAAGTGCCTCCACTGGGTATCGAACCCGGGACCAAAGGTGATCGAAGAAAAACCGACACTACATGTCTGTTGTTGTGGATTCATCGCGGTTTCTTACTATTCAGGGACTTGAATTTCGAGATGATGAGTCTGAGGAAACCTTAACAAAGGGAATTTCTTCGATATTCTTGAAGTTAATGAGGGGATATTATTTGGAAATGTATTGAACGTGAACCTTAAAATGCAAATTACACTTAAAATTCGATTCAAAACATATCGCGGGCAGGTAAAAGAACTCTTATTATGATTTGCCACTCTTCAATCATTAGATGCAGGTTCGCTCTTTCTCGTACATAACAAAATCGAAGAACTTCTTCCCACGAACTCCATAGGTGCCTGTAATTGTGTAGCACAGACATACGTTGGAGTGGTAGAGTATGAGTAAGTAATGCCAGGGTCAGAATATTTCTTGAATTATGAGATAACTGAAACCTTTGTCTGATTTTTTATCCTGTGATAACATTTCCCTGAAAGGTGAAACACAAATTTTGCCCAAAACTCTTCAGCGTTACGAAGATGGTTGTCCTTAAAATCTTTGAAAAGGCTTGCTCGAAACAGGATGCTGGATGCAGACTGCCTCATTTGGCTGTTCTTGCCATTGAGAAGAAATGTTAAGTCCTGGACGTACCAAAGGTGGGCAATGTGTTCTCCAAAGCACATAGAGCAGAATTCTCCTACAGGGGAATTGCACTTCACTAAGTGCCTCACATTGTTTCTAATACTTAAGAAGACTAATTTCTTCCAACGTAACGTTTATTTTCCAAGAAAATTAAACTCTTCGAAGCATTTTTTCGTCATTTATATTATTATCTTATAACTTAAATATTTATATCAGTAGTTTCATCTCAAGAAAGACGATGAATTATAAAATTATGAATGTCTTCCAATACTGAAATAGGCTACTAGAGACAACGCAACTTTACAATAAAAAGGAATTAATGCCTTTATTAAAACGAATCATGTGGAGATAAACTCGTAATCAAGAAGTAAATTTAGGCAGTAAACGTCCACTCTAAATAAAAGACAAATACAAAACACCATACATGAATATAATAATAATTATAATAATAATAATTATAATAATAATTATTATTATTATAAGTATTATTATATATGTATATATATGTGTAGTGTTTTCGGGCGTGTTAATGTGACTGCCCCCTTACAATATTTTGTTGCCAGCCTTCCCCCCCCCCAGTCACATTTCCCTGGCGCCGTCACTGGTTGGAAGTAAATGTATTAGGACGAGGAAAGTAACATTAGCTGTTGACAGTGTTGCACCAAAGGACGTGATATGTGCTACTGTTTGTATAAATGATAGGAAATTTAAGCAAAAAAATTATAATTATTGAGACTTGATAGTTGTTTCCTTCATTATCGTGGGAAGAGGTTTTCTGAGACAAGATTGGGATTATTTTACAGATACATGAGAAATGGTGGTTGTTTAAAGATAGAGACATATTTTGCACATTTTTTAAAAGTTCAGATAAAACGAGAATTTAGCCTTACTGTTATGAAAAGAAATAACGCAGTACAGGAAAAGAATAACTCTGCACATTTCTCGCACCTGGTAGGATGCAACACACATTCAGAAGGTATTGCAGGAAGTCTATGAACGAGGATGAAGACGGATATGTGAAATTTGACTTACCTGCGGGTGAATTAGTGGATTCTAATATTCTTAAGGTTGATATTTTTTTTTTAAGTCCACTTGATTCACAAATAGGATAAATCACGAACCGACCTACAGTTTAATGTGCGATCCGATCCACTTTTTGACTCCATTGGGTATCGAACGCAAGTACCGTTCATTACAAGACCTCGACGTTATTACTACGCCATCGGGGAGGCACCCAATTTACACAAATATGTTCATTCCAATAACACGTTATATGCATAATCTGATAATGATGCACTTTTGGTGCATCTAAACATATTTTTTTCAACTATAGCATGTCTAAAAGAATCATTCAAGTTGGGATTTTTATAACTTCAGGAGGCACGGCTCTGTAAATATGCGATATGAACTAAATGCAGGCTTGCCTTCCATACGTGGTGGTTTTGTCACGTTTCTTTCTTTCGTGAAACATACACTTTTGCAGGTACGGCTTCTTTTATCCTCCTGGGGCCTTGCTCTAGCTAAACAAGAAAATATATTTGTTTAGCATAATCGAGGGTTACTTATTCCTGCCGAACTTACTAGAAAAGAAGATTCCATTGGGATCATACGGCTTTGAATGACAGTATCAATGAAGATTTATGATGTACACTACTACTTATAATAATGAGCATAAAATATTAATCAGGAACTTTATTTTTCGTCAACTGGATGTAACAAACTTTTTTGTTATTCAGCAAATATTCAATTTATCACCTTTTTTGACATTAATTTTCTTGCCAGGACAGCTGTTTTTATGCAAATTTTGGCGATCTTAACTACACGTAAGCTAGATATTAGCTAATATTCGTGCTGTTATATTACTATTCTTCTACAATCTTTGTAACATTTCATGTAATAACAATAATAGAATTAATTAATTTACATATTCAAGTGAATAGACCTATGAATTATATTAATGTATTAATTTAAACATTTGCTTAATTGTTGTCGTTAATGTTATTATTATTATTTTTTCTGAACACTTGGCTCGGACACCTTCCCCGACATATATTTCTAGATGCGTGACTACCGAAGGATAAATTAGATCAAACGGTGGTGGTACCGGACTCAGAGGCTAAAGGGAAAACAAAGAAGTATGTGCGTCATAGGCTGAGCATAAGAAACAGCACAATATCACAAAGAAACATTTTTTTAAACTTATGTCATAGAAGATGTTTGACAATATTAAGAACAATAAATGCATTCTATTTGTAATATACTAGGCTAAGTTTTGAAATTTTAAATAGTCTTTTGTGTTCGTACTACACATTTAAAAACATTTTTGTTGCTCCCAGCGCCAAGTTTAGAATTTAAAGAAAAAATGTACATTTTCATAGTGCATGGAAGTTCGACATTCAGAAAGAAAGAAGGTCTAGTGGAATACATTTGAAGACTTCCAAAAGGTATAGCAGTAATGAAAAAGAGCACTCACTTATGTACGATGGATAGACAGTTGTATGGAAGCGAGAAAAAACACATGGTAGATTTCATAAGATACCTAGCAATCAGTAACCAACAAACTGCATTTTTAATATTAATGTCCTCATGATTAACGAACCTTATTTATTCTCACCACGCAATGGGTAAAATATTTGGAACTTTATCCCACTTTCTGGAAAAATATTTCGTGTTTCTGTTACTTTTGACTTTTGTTGGCATGATATCCCGGATCACTTTTACGAGACGAGACGGGACAAAACGAGACGGGACGAGACGAGACGAGACAGAACCCTTCGAGACGGGACACGAGACGGGACAAACGAATATTTTCGAGACGAGACACGAGACGAGACAGCATTTTCACGAGACGGGACGGGACAGACCAAAGTCTCGTCTCGTCTCGTCTCGTGGGCAACACTAGTGCTTTCCAATCCGGACACGGCCTTAGCTGGACAGTAGGGGTGTGCGGGACAGAATTTTTTTGGTGGGGACGGGATGGGAAATTTTTTCAATCCCGACATTCGGGACGGGAAAAATTCGTCATTTCCCGACAAAGTCGGGAAATTTTCGGGACGGGATCAAATTTCCCGAAGCTCTAAAAATCTTGAATACTACACGTAATTTTCAACTTAAGTGACTGTTTTTGCATTTATGGAATAAAAACAAACAATTTCCTATAAGTTCCAGACACTTGCAAAAAATGACCATTCGGCATTTCCCGACTGCTCGGGATCCCGAAAAGTCTGGAAGTCATTTCCCGAAGTCGGGATCGGGACGGGAATTTATTTTCCCGATCACGGTCCCGACCTTTCGGGATTCCGCACACCCCTACTGGACAGTATGTTTCGGACAGGTGGCCGTCGCAATATCAGGTTCAATATACAACAAGTAAATCGAGTAAACCATTTAGAACAGAAGAAATACAAAAGCAAATATTTGTAATAGAAATAAATTATCTGGTTTAGCTACTTATCCTAATTCTAGTATAAGTCCTGCAATGTAATACAATGTTGAATGCCCTATTAGCACGACAGTAGTGCGAAAGGGAAAATACCATAAACAAAACAAACCGAGACGGGGGGGGGGGGAGGCCACAAATAATAAAACTAGAAGGCAGGGCAACCAACGAGAAAGCAAAACCGCCATAATTACTCCTGCTTGCTTGCTTGCTTGGTTTCATTAATGGCCTTCCCTGTTTTGGTGACTTTTGGCCAAGTTGGGACTCTCACTTTTCTTCTTACGTGGTTTTCTTCTTTTTTTTTCGATCTAAATTGTGTGTTGAGTGGTTCTGTTAATTGATTCTAGGCGAGCACACAGTTTGGGAATGTTAGTACACAGTTAAAACATTTACTATTCTTCGCTCCTTCGAGGCACACCGAGGAGTCTTCTTACTAGGTATCTTGTGCCCTGGTGGGGATGAGAAAACAAAAACATGTAGAAAATTGTATACACAGGGTTACATTTTATTACATAAATGTTAGTGTTTTTTTTCTTGTTATATGGTGATTTGGGATTTCTTTTTGAACTTACTCATGCAGTTTATGATGTGTGTATTTTGGGTAAAAATTGAATGTATTTAGTTCAGTGGGTGTTGGAATTTTCAATTGATTCACCATTAGTAAGTAAAGATATAACTAGCTGTATTAGTTGTTGTAAGAGTTGTCTCATTTCTGGGATGGTTAATAGTTTCTGATTTTGTAACATGGTTCCAATGAGGTTGTTTAATTGGGTTAGTGTGTTATACAGAGTATTTGATTGTACAGTGGGGAGTACAGATTGTGTAGTGTCTGTGTGTTCTTGTTTTGTCTGTAATGTGTTTGATGTTGGTTTGATGGATTTTTCCTCTTCGCTATGATGTGAGGTTGTGGGTTTTTCTTCTGATTGAATCTGTTGTGGTATACAATCTTTCTGTTGGGTGGTTTGATCTATGCATGTTGGCGGGTGTTGAAGTCTGAAATTGGGTCCCCATTTTTTTATGCTTGTAGCATATGAGCGATCGGTTACAGGTGGTATGGCTTTCCAGCACGTAACGTACGTATCTTGTCTTCTTGGTCGATTGTCAGTTTCTATGGGTTCTGGAGGAGTAATGTCTTTTCGTTGTAGAGGGCCTGTTCTACTATCCTTGCTCAGTGGGGGAAAACATGTGGAGTTGTTAGTTGGTGGGGGTGCGTTTTGAAAATTTGGATTGTAATATCTTCTTTTTGCTTGTTGGTATGATAGATTTTCGTACGCCATTAATCTTGATATTTCTCGTTCGATTTCCCACATGTTGCATATTTTATCATTGGCAGAGTGTAGCCCCCCGCAGTGGATGCATTTTTGGGTGCACAAGTATGATTCGTTGTGTTCCAGATTACCGCATCTGGGACATTTTGGCTTGCTTTTGCACTGCTTTTTTAGATGTCCAAATAGATAACATTGGGTGCATTGTTTTACATTTGGAACGCTAGGTGTTACTTGCACCCTATGTTTAAGGATGTATAGATATTTAGGTAGGGTCTGTCCTTGGAAAGTTATTTTAATAATTCGGATAGGTTCATACTTTGTTTGTCCAGTTTCTGTATTGTATATACGTCTGGTCATTCTTTCTATTTTGAGTATAGGTATTGTTGTTTCTGTTGATTCGTTAATCTCGTCTTCAGATAATTCTAAATCTATTCCATACACAATCCCTTCCCTTTGTGTGGTACCATATGGGATATGTGCTGTAATGTTACTTTTAGTTAAGAAAAGGTGATCCTGGGTGAATTGATTAGCTGTATCCCTATTCTTGAAGAAAATTTTGAATCTATTTTTTCCTACTTGGATTGTTGTATTTATGTTCTCATGAAATGGTTTTAACATTTTGCCTAATTTTAAGCCTGTGAAATATCCTTGGAATGTTGGCACAGGTTCCACCATAACTATGTATGGTCCTGGATGAGAATTATAATATAAGTTAGCTGGACGTACTTGGTTTCTCTTAGTAATGTTTTCGCTATTATTGGTAGGACTACGTCCTCGTTTTTGTGTGACTCTGGTGTTACTACTGTGTGTGTCCATGTTGTTGTCTTCATCTGGGATAATACTTAGTATTGCTTGTTTCAGTATGTCATTATTTTGGTTAAATGTCATTGTTAATACGTAGGGAGTAATATCCCCAGAATTGTGAAAATGTTATACTATTATCTATATGTATTTTAGATCGAAAAAATATACTTATCAATCCACGTTCTCTACAATTTTTTCTCTTTCTTGGTACTTTCACAGTCAACGATGTGTGCACGTCGGCCATTTTATAATAATTACTCCTGTCCTGTCCGACTGGTACAGTCAACGGCAAAGATAATGGTACGCAAATTGTCCACTACTATTTTCATTACTTTTTTTTAATTCTACATCCTGTGTTGTTTTAAGGAATGAAACTATGTTGGTTCGAAGCAGGCATTGTTCTCTGCTTATCGACGTCATTATTTCAATTCATTGTCATCACATTGTGTAATACAGGCCGAATGAAAATGGTGGTGGACAATTCGTCTACTGTTTCTTTCGCCGTTGGGGTACACTCGCCTCAATTAGTACTCCGGCAGTATGTTTCTTTATACAGCATATTTGCAGAAGATACAATTCAATCTATAGGTGTATCAATACACGCTGTATAAAACACAACTCATTACTAACTTCGCTGACCCTGTATTAGTCGCTACACAGTCAGCGCTCGAGCGGCACAATGACCAAATGAAGGTACTGTATATGTCCTGACATTTTCTTAATGAATTTTGTAAATCTACAATGTTGGTGTATTAAGAGAAGTAAATACTATTAGTAATGATGCTCATATGTGAAAACCTAACACACCAGAGCTGCGTTCAGTGTGAGCATGACCTTTGAACTTTGCGTCACGCAGAATTCTGAAAAGAACTTATCAAACGAGAGGTCAGGGGCCACAAGTAGCTGATGCTCTGTCAGCTGGTAAGACTGTGCTCCATTTTCTTTCGTTCTGCAACATGGTACGTATTTACACATGATAGCTTGAGTTCTGTTAGTGCATGAACAAAATTTAACTAGATGTGAATCGGTAGGTTCTTTTTTTACTTATCCTCAAGAATTTTGTTTTATATATACACACAGTTTCCGTGACACGTAGCCTTGTCCAGAGACATGAGAATTATAGTGAAACATCAGGAAGTAACGAAGTTATGTACCATGTTGAGAAACTAATCTGTTGGATCTTAATTCCGGGAAGAGTTTAAACAACGTTCCAAACAAGTTCGGAATGGGCGATTATCGTTAATGATATTCGATTTTTTTTTTAAATGTATTACTTTTAGTCTTATTTCTTTCTAGGAATGCAAAAGTATTGGTTTTATTATTGTTGTAGTTATTAGTTTCTACTAGCTTTAGGATTGTTACCTTCCAACACTCAAAATTCCACCCATAAGTTGGTTGATTGGTTGATTTAGTGTTTTAAGTCCACTTTATGCACAGGAAGGTAAATCCGGACTGGACCTACAGTTTAAAGTGGGATCCGAACCACTATAAGCCTCCACCGGGTATCAAACCCGGGACCCCTTGATTACAAGGCCACGATGCTACCACTGCGCCATAGGGGAGGCCCACCACCCATAAGTGCCGTGCATTTAATCTGCAGTAGCAAATAGCCTAGTTTTATACACACACAAACAGACATGCACATGTGTGGTGTAAGGGGTGACCCTTTCTGTTGACACCTAAATGTCAACCTCCCTTACACGTAGTACACCCTGGACTGCATTTTGCAGACTAGCGAGGCTCTGGCGTCTGGACTCGCTGACAGTATAATGCTCTATGGGACTCTTGTAGTGTCCATATATGTTTGTGATTGTCTCTTCATCCATCTAATTTTATCACCATTCATTCTCATCTTCGCGATTAGCCGAAAGTAGCATAAAAGCGAGGTAAAAAAAAATCATGTCAATCAACATATACCAAGGTATAAAAATGTCCAGATAATGGAAATTCTCCTTTATCTTCCCTACAATATTATCCTATACTAAATAACCATATAATATTCATTTTTCGTTTTTGTCCTTAGATGAAGTTGAAGATAGTGCTTTTGATTGTTGGAGCATCGTTTGTATCATGCAGAGAACTTCTAGATAAATATGATTTTGCCTGGGAAGAATTCAAGGTACTGTATCTTGGCAACATGTTTTTTAAATTTCAACATACCAATTTATCTATCTCATTACCTTGAAAATAAGGTGAGTGAATATTATGGATAAATTGGTATGTTGAAATGTTTACCTTTTCTTTATTAAGAGTTATCGGCCCAGAAGTTAATCAATATGTTCCGATAGTTGACATTTATATTTTAATTGTTGGTAGCGTCGAGAACAATAAAAGTGAATAAAGTTGAGCAAAAAAATATTGACAATCAATTACAAAAGGCTTAATTTGATCTGGCGACTATAATTAATATGAAATTTTTGTATACACAATGTTGATATTTTATTGCCTTTGCTACCTTTGGTTAAATTTTTATTTAGATATCAAATGCTGATAGGATATACGTAAAATGTCAAATATGCATGAAAAAACTCGATTAATGTATGCGATCGGTTGATACTTGTAATTTTTGAGTTAATATTCAGAAGACTTCTTTAAAGGAGGAACGTGAATTATATTCATGAGAACTGTAACAAAACTGCAAATGTGGAAGCTAGTTGTAGAAATATCTGACTGTCAATTTTACCAAAAACCTCATCATTCGTGGATATAAATAAACACAAGTGCACACTTTTGTCCCTTTCTGAATAGTTAGTTATTAACAATTTTTTACTCTACAATCTGTAGTCGCTTCACTACACAAAACTTTTAGTGTAAAGGTAAATAGTTCTGTATTAAAAACTTTACAAAACATTTCTGTATAATTTCTGCTGTAACTGTTCATTAATGTTTGTATTAATACATTAAGGTTCTAAGTGTAGCGCTCCTTTCTATATCAAAATGTCACTTGTTTTCCAGGAGAAATATAACAAGCTATATTACACTGATGAGGAGGACGATAGAAGAGCAGTATGGGAAGATAATATGCAAGCAATAGAACTTCACAATGTCGAAGCTAACATGGGACACCATAGCTATAAGCTGGGGCTTCACGAGTATGCCGATTTGGTATGTTAATCAGTTTCTTACATTGCTATAATCACACACATTCTCCATCGTTCAGTGGTCTCGCGAAACGTCTGATGAGTTCTTGTTGCCCTGGTGCGATTTTACATAACTGCATTCCATTACGTCAATGCTTTCCCGTAGGGAAATCCATCAATATTACCCGTAAGCAGAACACACTCGATTTACCCCATCATTCTACCGCGGCCTACAAATCTTCTTTCTCATTTTCGGCTCCCAAAGCATGGAATGCATTGCCAGCGAACATCGCAAATATAAACAACCCATTAAATTTCAAAGATAAAAGATCTGCTATTAATGGAACAATGGCAGAGTCGAGGCACATACTGAAGGTATGAAGTCACTCGCTACATGGAATTGTATTATTGTTACTATTGTATTTTGTATTTGTAGTTACTCTTTTTTGTATGCAACTAATTTTTGTGTATTTTTTAAAATTTTTAATTGTATGTGTATTATTTTACATTTAGCTTACTGCTCCATACGCAGATTATATTATCTTATATGTATCATCATATTGACAAGGGTTAGGTCACAGAGCAGCCCTTGGCTGAATCTCGCCCGCTTAATAAAGAAAATTTATTATTAGTATTATTGGTTCTTAAAAGTTGGGTTTCATCCCCTTGCGTAGAAGTATAAAGGGGGTTAGGACCGGTGACTGGAATTCCCAGTTCGATAGCTTCTCCCTGGAAAGGTATTAGACGTAAATTCACGAATAAAGTACACAATACCAATGTTTTTATTGAAATTGTGACTTTAGGCACACTCTGTATATGGCTGTAGCAATTAAGCTTTGTCGGTCATCACCTGCAAAACATGTTGAGTGTACAGGCACAACTTCACATTATAGTAGGTTTAGTTCACTGTAAAAGTTTAACTGCATTTGAAAAGATGGGATTGCTACCAAATGGCACAGGCTTACATTTGTCTAATCATCTTTTCTGTAGTCCATAAGAAGGAGGTCATAGATTTATTCAATTTTTAAAAACAATTTGCATTAAATTAGTACGCACTTGAGAAAATGATGCACTGTTAATTTTATGCCGGTTAAAATATTTAAAAACTTACTTTATGATATCAACATTTAAGATCACTACGACCTTCACAGCAATAAATCAGAGATGATGTATCATAATTTATTTCTCCCTAAATTCAAAAAAGTAATTTTTAAGGGAATGGAATTTCAACAGCAGAAAAAAATACGGGAAAATGAAGTTCAAATGGTAACTCTCAACCCCACACCCTTCCTAGATATAGTACCACTTATGCAGGATATGAAGAGGGAGGGGAAATTTAAGTGGTCACTAAAATTTCCTATTTACGAATAACAAAAGCAAACTGTACGTGTAAACCATTGAACTATATATAACGTGGAAGGACTGATTTACGGGGCAAAAGTGAAGCCATTCTCTCGCTTAGTTACGTCAGGGAAGAAAAGCTCAAGCAGACGAATTTTTCTGTGGCGAATTTTACGGCAGCTTTTTTCCGAAATAAAAGCCACAATTTATGAGAAAGCATTGCATTGAGTACATTATCTGCATTCAGACACCACTTTCTATGCATATTCTTGATACTTGTGAATAAAACGTGTGCAAAATACCTTTCAAAGGATATAAAACGCTTAACATGTAAAAGTGATAACAAGAAGTGAAATTGAATACAAACCGTCTGTTGGAAAGGGTTATCTGAGGTGAGCTTTTACGTAATACTTGACATGTATTTACTTGTGATTAACGCAATATTTTTTACATAAATTATCAGAATTATAGCATAAGTAATGCATAATTACAGTAAAATTGAGTAAAAGTATCTGAATTATTCCTCATATCTACCAAACACAACCTAAAAAACTGCAAAAGAAAGTGGGAAATTTCGAAACGTTACCTTCTCCTAAAGTATTTAATATACAATTTCTACTGTATAATTACCAGATATACTCAGTGTGTCAGATTGAATTAGAGTTTGCCCGCAACAAATTTTAAATGTATTGCTTGTCCTTTTCCTTTTTCAAAAACCTACTCTTGGTGCATTACTACGAAAACGTTGATTTTTCCACAAATACAGCAAATTTCCCTGATGTTTTCTAGGATTTCCAGATTGGTAGACACCCTGATAACATGCTTTTTGGCACACAATTAATGCACAATTAACACTTTCAGTACAAAAAAAAATGAATCACCATGTCAAAAAATCTCAAACAATATTTAACACTCATTTCGAAGATTCCACACATTTTGTTCTTCCTGTGCGTCTTGCGAAAAACATACATTGTGTGGAAAAGTAGGGCCATAATGTCGAGACACATTTTTGGGTGCACAATTAAAATTTAGTAACTACTGCTCGACATGCCGACAATATACACAAATTGTTCACAAGCATGACATGCAGATAAAACTAATATTTTACAACAAAAAAATCTATCCGGAGATTAGTTATTTTAATTCGCTTTGTTACTTCTGATTAGCTTCTCTCCATGACTCAATTAATTTCATGTATTTATAAATTATGAAAAATTCCAATTGGTTATTGCAAAATTTAATCACTTGCGAGTTGCGACAGTCGACAGTTTATGAAACTCGTGGGTGTAAACTCATTCGAAAGCTTTCGCTATAATATTTAATTACAATCACCAACTTTTAACAAATACATTTAGTCGTACTATTCACATATTTTAAGAATGATACCGATAAAAGTTTACACCCGGGCAATTATCTAAACGATTTGTACATCCAAACGCCGAACTCGACCGTACCATATGTTCAACCCACTTAATGATGGATAAATTGTTCGAAGGAAACACATGTCAACTATTAATGTAGCCATGAAACACTTAATACGACATTCATTTATAGCACTGAATGCATAATTATGGCTAAATTATGTTTCCTTTCGTGTTATACGAAAGCAAAGAGGCGAGTAAATAGGTACAGTCACGGACACTTCTGGGTTGTAATGAATACATTGACTTTCAATGGAAACTATACAACCCAGGAGTGTCCGTGACTGTACATATTAGCTCATGGGATCATCACGTTTTCTTCCCGTCTTCCCTGGAGAAACTAATCGCAAAAGTGGCTTCAGTTCTCGCGGCCGATCAGCGTTGCAGCGAGCGTTCCAGTTATATATAGTTCAATGGTGTAAACCCAGTGTAAACCTTAATTGACACCCCACAGAACTAACGGCTACAAAGCAAAGCTTGTTTTAAATTTTCAATATTTCACATACATATCCTGGATGATGTCAAAATTCTAAATGTGTACTTATGTAATATCTTAAAACATTAAACACCAATAAAAAATGTACGATTTTGTGGTTGATTCTTCTTTATTCATTTGATGCATTTATATATGCATCGTTACATTGTTAACCACAAATCTATTCATGAAAAAGAAACATGTGAATATGTCTGTCGAAAATAAGTGCCAATCACAAAGTAAATTTTAAAAATTAAGGTTCACTACAAAGTGTCTGTAGTGATATGGGAGTTTGCCAAAGATATGATTTAAAATACAATATCAATGTTAGTCTTGAAATGTATACAATGGTATATAATTATAATAATATCCAATCTCCATTAATCCGGACTGATCATGCTACAATTAAAAGTTAGTGGGACATATCGTGTTACATACAGTAAACGAATTTATTTTTATTTTTCAGACAACTTTCGAAATGCGAAAAGCGTTCAACGGCTATGTGAGTAAAGTACCAAGAACTGGGGACATATTTTCGCTTGTAGGAGATCCTGAGTACTTGCCAAAAGAGGTAACTCCTGCTTTATTACTATACCAAACCTTCAAAACAAGGGTCGTTCTCAGAAGATTAGCTTAGTGGGACCAGAGTCAAACCAAAATTTCTGTTGAAAAATCAATCATCTTTCCATATTTGTATACAAATTGTAAGGCTAGCGTTAATCGTTACATCAAATCTTTCAATTGCTGACATAGAATTGGCTGGATAAATATCACCAAGCAAATTGTCCATCCGCATGTTGATCCTCTTTGTTTTACGCAATGAGAGACAGCATCAGTGGCGAAGCGTCCTATGAGGCCCGGAGGCCAGGCCTACCCTATTATATTTGTCTATTACGGATTATTTTATTACTTATAAATTTAATTAAACGACGCTTAATAAGAGAAAACTGAAATTCTAGGTCTTCCGATAATTACCGCAAGTTTGCAACCCTGCCTGGAACCGTATCTGCGCATTCAGCGAGGCCCGCCCGAGAGTGCCTCAGCTGGTCCCATAACAGCCTATGTGATTCGTGCGGGAAAGCATAATTTCAGGGGCGCGTACGCCTGTAATGTAACCTGAGAGGCCGGCCTCTTTTCTCTCTCTCACCCTCTCTCCCTGACTTCCGAAGAGTGCCGATCGTGTACGAGCGCGTGACGAAGCAGGCAGTGGACGTACAGAGCTTGTTGAGAAGCAGCGTTTCCATGGAAGATTCAGAGCCGTGCCGGGAGCGGAGCACACCCAGCTGCTAACATGTAGCGAAAATGTGTTGCTAACACCTCTAAGCCTGGCCTCCTAACCTATCAAAGTAGGCATTATTAGAATTCTAACTGCAAATAATGCATGCAAGTTGGTTGCCAGTGTTACGTTTGGTGCTTTCAGCTCTTTTGAGCAACCGCTTTTCGCAAAGTGTTAGCTGCTGGATGTACCCCACACCAATCTCGATTCAGAGAGGGAAAGCATTTTATTTATTTGAGGAAAGGGATATTGAAGCGAAATTTCCTTTCATGATTAGTGACATAACTGAAAACGCGCTACTTTTAAAATGGGGCAAAGTACGTACAATGCAAACGTATAGAGAAAATCCACGTTTCTGAAATTTTCTGGTCGGTGTTACACAGAAAGGTGTCCGTGTTCTCATTTAGCATTTCATCATTTTCTAAATCATATTATAATTTTTTTTAAAAAGTCGCCTGTTGAAGAAGAATTATATGCATAAAAGAGTTAAAAAGAAATAGCATAGATAGATTTAGTTTATTTTACTTGGCTTTCTGCCATTTTTGGCTAATTGGGAAGATGAGAATGAGCGATAATATGATGACATTGACGAAGGGACACTCACAAAGAACACCTATGCCCAGGTGGGGATTCGAACCTGAGGCCCTTGTCGTAGCACGCTGTTATAACCAATCCGCCGCGGAGGTCAGCATTAAAAATAAATAACGGATAAGTGACGATCAAGTGAACCAACCATTTCTGTAATGCGAGAAACATTTACAATACTGTTATTGAAGCAGCAAATAATTTTTACGAGCAGCTTTAATCTAACAAATGTAATGGCTAGGGCCTGACAGAACGGCTTTTTCATTGGGTGACGCGTGGTCAGAACATCGAGTCCCATTGTCACTGTTTTCTGACCTTCGAGACAGAAGCGCCTTTTTTCTCAGATATCCAATCGAGACTAGATTAAAGTAGAATCTGAACCAATGTCTCCAGTGGGAATAGAACCTTCTACTTCTTGATTATAAGGCGAGAGCGTTAATCACTACATTATCCTTTACAATCACTATCCCGACTTTTTCGAATAGTAGTAGACTAGATTCAGGCAATATGTTATCTTTTCTTTTCTGTGCTATATTTTAACATACTACTGTTAAAAAAAATCACATCTTCCCCTCCCCCCAAACCCTGCTCCGTCCTGTGCCTACCCTTCCAGAGACAGCACGCTTCGCCACTGGACAGCATCAAGAATTGAAACTAAACGTTGTAACTTTTGCGTCAGCACAGTAAGAAACCATTCCTTAGAAACACGTAGGATGCAAGAGAAAAATTAATGACAATAGTCATGTCATACCCAGTAATACTTTGGCATCCCACTGTACATCTATCAATTAACTTGCAGCCTCACTTCGCCAAACTAAACTTTTAGATAATATTGTCTCTCATTCTTTTCAAAATGTTCTTCACTTTCTTTAAACATTTTCCGAGAACATAGATCAGCTGAGCTAATCAGTACAGCCAGCGATCAACAAATAATAGCATGCAAATTGTCCATCAGCATGTTCATTCATTCTGGTTTCTGCAAAGTAGTGTTCAAGAATTGAAACCAAAAGAATGAATAAACAGAGCCTAAAAACAGATACGAAGAAAAATAGCTAATAACAATTTGTACCAGAATGTAGAGTGCGTCCAATTCCTTGCGAAGTCGTGATATCGAGAGAAGTGTGGCGGGCGGCGCTAGCGGAGATGCCGACATCTTCGACCAGTAACGTCCCGTTTATTTTTATGGACATATCTCTAGCATGCAGATATTTATATTAATTTTGCAAAACGAGCACTCACCTCTGTTATAAGAGTTGTTCAAAGTGATGTCCACCTACATTCACACATTCCTGGCATCGTTTGATGAAATTTAGAGATTTGTTTGGAGAACGTTCTAACGCTGCACCAATTTCGTCGAGTTTTTCTTCGGTTAGAATCCGTCGTTTTTGTTTAGGGGTTCCAAAATTTAACGATCCACTTTCTCGTAATGTAAGAACAAGACGTCTAACCCGTCTCTCTACCTGGAGGTGAAACTCCAGGGAATTTCTGTGCAAATTGCCTACACACGTCTCCTCGACACGAGTCTGTTTTCACGTCTCGTACACAAAAATTCTGAAAAACTAAACATGCTGACCAAGGCAGTAATTTATTTTATTAAAAACATAAACTAAACGTAACGTTTCAACCTTCTAGCAAGGTCTTCTTCAGACTCTGTATCAAGTACAAAAGCAACAAGATACAAAAACAGGGTATTATATATACACAAACATTACTCCCTCCCGACTATTTATAAAGGGAGGGAGAAGCATCTTAGGAATAGCGAGGAATGCAAACAAGAAAAAGGAAAACAGAGAAGAGGAAGGGATTATCTACGAAGTGAAATGTAAAGAATGTCAGAGTGTGTACATAGGAGAAACGAAAAAAAGGCTGAAAGACAGGTTGAAACAACATAGGGATGATGTTCGACTTAAGAGAGAGAAAAATGCAATATTTAAACACACGAGAGAAACAGGACATGACATAGAGTGGGATGAGGCTAAGCAGATAGGAAGGGAGAAGAGAATGCTAGTGAGAAAATGGAAGGAAGCCAAGGAAATAGAGAAGAAAGGTGAAGAAGACACAATGAACTGGAATGGGGGATTGAAGTTAAACAAAGAATGGAAGAAGATGTTAGAAAGAGTTGAAAGGACAAGAGAGAAAGAGGAGAGGAGAAGGAAGAAAAATGAAGGGAAAAGAGCGTGAGATTAAAAGTCCAACCACATTCTATATGGAAGTAATTGTGTTTAGCCTTTTAGGTGAAAGTAAAGTTGGCAAGTGAAAGTCACCTGCTAGAAAGTTCCAAACAACTTTCTAAATAGTCGGGAGGGAGTAATGTTTGTGTATATATAATACCCTGTTTTTGTATCTTGTTGCTTTTGTACTTGATACAGAGTCTGAAGAAGACCTTGCTAGAAGGTTGAAACGTTACGTTTAGTTTATGTTTTTAATAAAATAAATTACTGCCTTGGTCAGCATGTTTAGTTTTTCATAATCATGGAAACAAGGCTGAATGGTGTTATAAAAATTCTGTTCTAAAGTGAACTTTGCGGCTGGCATTTCAATTGCTTCACTTACACACAACGCACACACACTGCAATTACACAAAGAAGTAGCAGGGAAAGTAATCAAAAGCCATACTCTTTCACACAGTACGAAATTAACCGGCTCTTGGTTCTAGGTCTGTTCCTCACTCCATTCGCAGCTCTGTCCAGGGCACCTGTAGTCGCGAAGGAAAGAACAACTCAAGCTCGGAGCTTTTCAATTGCAAACAATGCTCAAGAAAACCATTGACTTTTAAAGGTTTAGTCTGCAACGTAATCTTGATACAGTGTTGCACATTCGAAACCTCCAAACGATTCCGAGCGAAACAAAACTCTTTCGAGGGCAAACTTAAGCGGGACGTTACTGGTCGAAAATGTCGTCATCTCCGCTAGCGTCGCCCGCCACACTTCTCCCGATCTCTCGGCCTCGCAAGGAGTTGACGCACGGTATTATAATAGTTGACGGTGGTATAAATTATTTTGGATAGGGAGGTAAGCTAGACAAATAAACTTTCCATGTTTACTAACATGAGATTATTTGAACAGTACCATGAAGGGGTACAATTTGGACAGAAGGGTATAGAGGAGCTTCTAGCCCCTTTCCAGGAAACATGGTAGGGTTCAAACTACTCCTGTACCCCGTATTCCTGTGCGTATGGAAAGTCGAATTATGGTTGCTTGTTACAGTGCTATATTTTAAAACTTTTTAGAAAATATCTGGCGTTTTTATTTTTTAAAAAAATTGGGCAAATGTGAGGATTATAAAACCTACAAACACCCTTTAGTAACGCCAATGACCTCACAAGCAGTTGAAAGTAATTTCAAATAGTAAAAAAAATTGTGAACTTACTTCCACTATTCCATTAATGGAGTAAAAGTAAACAAATTTTTATTCATGCTAAAAACTTTCTTTTTTTAGGTCGACTGGCGTAAAAAGGGGTTTGTGACTTCTGTAAAGAACCAAGAGAATTGCGGGTCCTGCTGGGCTTTCTCCGCCACTGGGTCTTTGGAAGGGCAGCATCGGAAAGCAACAGGGAACCTTACGTCTCTCAGGTAACTACCAGTTGCGTATCCTGAAAATTTTACTTGCTTTATAACAACAATTCTTAGTTATTGTACATGTTTATTATTAGGGAGCGGATTTTCAGGTGCTATAAAACTGGAAAATATTTATTTTTTATGTCCTAAAAACAATGGAAATAAGTGACTAAAAGTAAAAAATCTTCTAAATCCAAATTCTGTCAATCAAATTAGTAAATACTCACCAGTGACAGCACAACGTTCGTTGCTTGTTACATTTTATTGATTACAATGAACAACAAAGCACATTACAAATTGTCCATTGAAAATGTATGGCGATTACAATGATTTGCATTGTGAAAATGACCTTTCTATATCACACTTAGTCAGACACGTGCATATTTAAAATTTAGAATTCATTATTTTCCTGTCTAATAGAAGATTGGGTTTAAATAAATACCCGGGCAACGCCGGGTAATCATCTAGTCTCTTATAAAAGTTGAAAAAAAACTATTATTGTCCAGACCGAAAAAATACGATAAGCTACAGTTTTGAAGTTCTGCATGTCAACAGGGGTGTCCATATTAAGTGTTTTAAGTTAATATCCTAAATATATGATAAACCTGAGGACGCTACGTACACAGGCTGGTGTATGTATCTCCGTTCACTACCAACTTGCGACCAGTTGAAATCGGGGTAATCATTTTGGGATACCTTGTATTCTTCAGTACTGTGTTTACTGTTCGAGAGAAAGTATGGACAATACACATCAGGAATGGGAGACAAAATCCAGTCTTCACCAAAACTGAAATGTGGAAACCCTCAGCTGCATTTTTTGTTCAAGAAGTTCGATTTATGCTCTTGAAGGTATCTAGAAACATTTTTGAATGTGAGAGATTGATACCTGACTGTCTTCCAAGGTCCCAGATCTGTGTTGCCATCTTAGTTATAACCAGAGCTAGGAATTTTAGGTGCTGCACCTTAAATTATTTTGTGTGAAAATGGGTAAAAGAGTGACTCATCTCCAAAATAAGCACGTATTGTTTCGGTTGCACCTTTTTGCACCTTTTTCACAATCTCAGAACCTTTTGCACATTTTTCACAATCTCAGAACCTTTTGCACCTTTTCGCCCTTTTTGCATCTTTGTCATTTTTTTAATACAACTCGCGCGCTGTTTAACCCCACGAACATTCGAGGCACGGCTTCTTGGCACGCGATTCTTGTTTACCGCACAACAATGAATCTGCTTTCTTCAGTTCTTGAACGTTAATGTAGTAAGCGCGCGGACTTTAAATAGTGCCAACAATGACCCGTTACAATTGCTAGAAGTTGTGCTTTTTTTGTCCTATGCTGTATTGTTTACGAATTGTTGTTCAAACCCTACAATCTACAACAAGGATGTGGATTACCGGTTGAAAACAAAATACGCACCACTTGTGTCTGTTGACGTTGAACGTTCTTTTTCAACTTATAAGTATCTGCTTAGTGACCGCAGATGTAGCCTCACTCAGAAGACCATAGAAATTTTGAATATAATATATTTTAACAGTTTTCTAGATGACTAATTCTAAGCAAGTAAGAAGAAGCATGTTTTCCTTTATGTCGCTTTCTAATGTATCAGAGAATTTTCTTTGCTTAGTTATATTAAACGATTTAAAACCAGAGAATGCTCTATGTGTTTATCCAGACAAGTTGAATCATATATGTATGCACTGCTCACAATAAATTTTACATCTGAAAATTAGCACCTATTTTAGCACCTTTTTATACAAAAATTGGCGCCTTTTTTGCACCTTTATTGGCAAATTTTTGCACCTAAAATTCCTAGCTCTGGTTATAACTTATTGATGTAATGATGTGTTTTAATACAAACATATGCCAGTAGCATTTACAAAATGGTCATCTGATATAGCACTCCTTAATAAAGTAAGAACATTGTGTGCAATATTATCTTTTATAGGCCTACAGGGACAGACAGTTCAGAACTATATCGATGTCAGTATGATAGTCAATGAAATAATTATAACCAAGACGTGTCAGTGAAATATCTTTTCATACTTTCAGCGAACAAAACCTAATAGATTGCAGCTCATCAGAAGGAAACGATGGTTGTAGTGGTGGAAGCATGGACCAAGCTTTTAAATATATTGTCGACAATAAAGGCATCGATACTGAGAATTCGTATCCATATATGGGAGAAGTAAGTTTCTATCTTCACCAATGTACATATTGAAAGGTAACAAATTTACAGTAAATATAGGTGTGTTCCACCTGCGTTACAAACTGTTGCATTGTGGCTTCGAGCACAATGATTGAGGACAGTTTTGTAGCTAAGCATACGGAATTAAAACAGGAGGCCAGTGGATAGAGTTCTACACAGAAAAACTGACTTCTTTGTCTGTGTACATATTCAGGATTTCGGCCATACTGGTGATGTGATCTGCTCCACGCTCCGGGTGCCTTTTCCTATTTGTACATTCTCTGACACTTCTGGGTTCTAATGATCCTGTGAAAAGTAAATGGAGTCGTTACGACTCAGAAGTGTCTGACTATACAAGCGCATTATATCGTCAATTAAGAATTTGTAAGTAAGGAAGTGATTCACCCAACATATCGATGGGGCTGAATGCACCACTGAATCGCGACTACGAGAATGAAATGATGAAATAGAGATGATTTAAATCCAGGATAATTGGTATAGCAGCGTCTTATTCTAGACACTTATGCACATAGTTTGTATACGTGTGTGTGTGTTTGCGGGACGGAGGGATACACATACATATATGCATTGATTTAATGATTTTCTTTGTTTTACTTCGCTTTCCTGCCACTTTTGGCTAATCACTAAGATGAGGATGAGTGGTGATAAGATGGATTTGATGAAAGGACAATCTCAAGGACTATGGACAGGACGCAACCCAACCTCCAAAGGGCATTATACTGGTTACGAGTCCAGACGCCAGTGCCTTGTTAGTCTGCAACAGTGCAGTTCAAGGTGTACTAGAGTTGACGAGCTGTATCTTTGCGGGTGAACCCTGCCCAAGCCCTGCTGCGCAGTAGCAAGGGGGAGGAGCTACCGGCTGCGCGTCATTATCCTTGCGTTCTGTCCTTGCTGTCGACCACCCAAAGGGCGATTAGGTGGCAACTACATAAACGTATTTCTCTCACACTCTGCGCGGAGTAGCCAAGGCACCCGCAAAGATATAGCTCGTCAACTCTAGGTGGAAGTGAGGTTGCCATTTGTGTGAATACGGGATAGTCCTTACACCCCACATATGTGTATGCACAATTCCACTTGTAACAAGTTATAACCACATGTTGTAGTACAGTAAAACCTCGTTAATCCGTAATAATGGGGGATAAGTTGACTGGTTTAACGAAAGTCCGGATTAGCTGAAATAACCTAAAAGAACAGCAGAAAGTGAATTAAAACTCCGTTTATAGCAACAAAACACCTCTGTTTTGTTTGTTTGAGTTGGTGTATTAAGTCCACTTTATGCACAGTAAGGCTAATCGGGACTGGACCTACAGTTTAAAGAGATCCGAACCACTAGTGCTCCACCGAACAAAACACGTTTATTATGGTGTATTTAAAGGGCATACACTATTTATTTATTTATTTATTTATACAGTACAGTACAGTACAGTACAAAGTTTGCGGGAAACAGAATCTCATCAGTGGTTGACTGCCTTTTGTTTGGGAAGTTCTCTTGTTGACTTGTAGCCACATATAAAACCTTGTATTCTGCTTGTCCGGATTAAGCGAAGTCCGGCTTATCGGTGTCCGGATTAACGAGGTTTTACTGTATTCAGTTATGTAAACAACATCAAATTTGTATTATTCCAGGATCAGCAATGCAGATTTAAGTCCACCAAAGTTGGTGCTACTCTACGGTCATGGGTTGACATCCCAGCCAAAGATGAAGCTGCTTTACAACTTGCGGTGGCAATTGTAGGCCCCGTGTCTATTGCCATAGATGCATCCAGCTTTGACTTTCAGTTTTACAAGTAAGTTTTCGCTATCTACGGGTGTTTCTTGCAAAGAATTCATTGTGCAAAAATATTATTCGTTCTATAATGAAATGTACTGTGTGTAAATAACTTTTCTACTTAATACTTGACAAGTACAAACTTTCCCTCTATGAACAAAAACTTGTGTGTCTTATGTTTTCGATATGGCTGGTGCTATCCAATGGGGACAACTTCAAAAATTGTAGAAATTAATTTATTACAATACCATACAACCAACATAAATAACTCCCAACATAAAAAAAAATAATGATTTGGGAGGCTATAATTTGAATATTAACCACATGGGCACGTTGGTGTGTATGGTGCTAGGCTGATTCTTGCCTTCGAGTTATGAGCAATTAATAGTCTACTGAAAGCCCTGTATTTCTCAATGACACTTACAAATGAAAAATCACGACTGGCTTGTAAAACGAGTACTTTGTGCGAAAACAAATATCATTGTGCCCCACTTTCATGTATATTTATTCTTAACGTATCGTAATATGGACAAAAACACTACTTGAAGTTTCTAAAAAGTATTCTAAATAACTTCTTTAAATTGTTACTGCCTGGAGTTACAAGTATAGATTCAAGATCATCTGAACGGTACCATTAGTTGACATTCTCTTTTATTTATTTAATTATTTATTTATATGTTCTTGTATTTTAGTTCCCGAGGGACAGTTAGAATAAATTCCTATGTTACAGTCATACCAAGAAGACAGTAATTTGTTTGCTCCTCACGAAAACGCACCCCTCTCTTTCGCTTGAGTCAGAGTGCTCCCACGTTGTCGTATTTATAACTTCCATCTCTTGCTCGTTTCAAAATATAAATATTATGTCTCTGTTTAGGCGTATACGATTTTCTCCCTTCATGATGATACAAACACTAGAAACTGAATAAAGGTGAAGACGATGTATTGAAAAAAGCCACATATTTGGACAATGGAGGGGCAGGATTACATGGCAAGCAGCTGATTACATTGCCCAAACTACCTCCGCTGGCTTAGCGTTGAAAATTCGACTATATCGTCAGAGTATTGCCCTTCTTGTTACAGCAGTACGAATCTTAAACATTGTGACGTAACAGGTTGGTATCGGTAGTACTTCCGGTATGGCTGATCCTCATTTGTTTTCCTCGAAACAAGATTAAACAACAAAATAACAAGTTTAGTGTATAAAGATGTTAAAAAAATGATTACACTGTCTCGGGAATGTGTGCAGAAACGCTAGATTTGATTGATTTGTTGTTTTTTTGTCCACTTTATGCACAGAAAGGCTAATCGGGACTGGACCTACAGTTTAAAGTAGGATCCGAACCACTATGTGCCTCCACCGGGTATCGAACCCGGGACCCCTGCAGTAACGCTAGAGAAAGGGAGAAAGCGAGTGGGGGAACAAAGCAGTTCCCGCTGCTGCAAACGACTGGTAGCCGTTTTCACCTTCACACACTCATTCCCCCTTTCACGCGTTCATTAGTCGATCCCTCTCGAGTCCTACTTGCGCAGAGACTTGTTTTTGTTCGCCTGCTCCACAGATTCCCTAGACAGAGTGTTGATTGATTGATTGATTTAGTTTATTTTACTTCGCGTTTTGTGCCTCTTGGCTAATTTGCGAAGATGGGGATGAGTGATGAAATGATGAAATTGATGAATAGACATTCACCAACAACCAAGCCCGACCGGGATTCGAACCCGGGACCCTTGGCGTCGCAGCGCGATGTGCTAACCACTCGGCCACAGGGTCGGGATAGACAGAGTGTAGAATCTGATCCATTAATTAATAGTCTAATAACTTTAATATATTTCTTCCAACAGGGAAGGCGTTTACGATAACCCATACTGTTCTGAAACCGAACTAGACCACGGCGTCCTCGTGATTGGCTACGGAACTGAAAACGGGAAAGATTATTGGCTAGTGAAGAATTCCTGGGGCACAACTTGGGGAGATGAAGGATACATAAAGATGACCAGAAATAAGAACAATCAATGTGGAATAGCATCACAAGCTTCTTTCCCCACGGTGTAGAAACATATTTCTTACAAGCAGCCACTCGTTTCTACTCATATATTTTGAAGGAATATATTATATATGCCTGCAGGTTGTTGATAAATATAAAGAAATAATAACAAATTCCATTTAATAAATAATGAATTTGTGTAAAACCTGGTATTAAATAGGGTATGTCTCAAACCTCAGTGTGACCTGTACTACCTGTCAACACTTGTGCACATTTCAGCTTGGACTACAAGATCTGTACTTGATTACTGCATTAATTTTACTACAAGATGTAACAAATATGTTAAGGTGTTGAAACATAACATTTTAGAAGATATTTGCTGCCTAGGACTTAAATTAATTATGATTATAGCACAACGAAATACATGTATAATACTATTAAGTTATTTTATTACTTTCCTCACTTTTAGACAGTACATTATTACTTATTGTTATTATTGTTAATCTATCATACTAAATAACAACGGTATAAAAACAGACACTTCAAAAACTTTTTCTTTCATTTGGATGTGCTTCTGACCTCAAGGAAAAGATATTTGGTTTTGAAATTAGTTTACAGTTGGAAACTCTGTAACAGAAAGTTACTCTTCATTCCTCTTGGTGATCTGCAGATAAAGTCCACCCTTCGTCGACAATACGATGGACTTCGGATCTAGTTGCATGGGGATCGGTGTCTGATTGCAAGTCTTGAACTTGTAATGTCGAAGGAGGGAAACCAGTCCAACTTTGGTTTGCATAAGTCCAAATCTCATCCCTAGGGGGAAAAAAATGTAATGTGGATGAATTTGCGACTATAAGTACTTCGAAATGACAAATATAAAATGGTATGCAAATGTATTTTAGAAATTGTATTTACCAAATCACCACATCGAAGGAGAAATGCATTGCTTATAACCTATATTCTACTTTTGCTTAATTTGTGATTAACAAACAGAAACAAAACAATTTAGCTATAGTAATGTTTTTGAAAGTTCATATTATTGTGGAACTACATTTGATTATTATTATTATTATTTATTATCTCAATAGGGTTACAATTAAGCCATACAACATTTCATTTAGAACAATATTAATACAAATAATGATCTGATGCCCTATGTATAAAAAATATACAAAACCTACATCTAAGGAAATTGAGATGTATTCATATGAGTATGTAGAGTGATATATAGTACGTAGTAGCAAGTGAAATAAAGAAAGTTTTATGTTAAAAGAAACGAAAGTGTAAGTGTGTATGGGTTTGGATATGAGTGTATGGAATTACTGTTGAAAGGATAGGGATGAAACTTTTAAAGCATATGTTCTTAAGCACTGAAATAATATTAGAATTTATAGGCATGTGAACTTGCGCTTTGCTGGTACTGAGTTTGACCTTCGTCGGAAGTGAATTCCAGGTTACCGCTGCAAGGTACGAGAAGGACCTCTGACCAAATCTGCTTTTGTTGGGTTTGGGGATTACTAGGTCTCTATGTAAGGACTTTCGGGCACTGACCTCAGAGCGGAGCTTAGACCTATGATGCAATAATGGAGATGATTTGTTATGAATACTACGGAATACCTTATTGAGGTAGATGTAGTGTATTCTCGAAGTGACTGTAGGTATGTAGTAAATCTTGCGCAATTGTTGGGAATTATTTTCTTTGGGGTGCATGTGAATGGTTCTTAAGCAATTGTTTTGGATTGTTTCAAGTTTCTTCAGATGAATTAAGTTACCGCCAAAAATAAGACTAGCACCATACTAGAATACGGGACCAATAAAGGAAAGGTATAAATGTCTACTAAGATTTCTATTGAGATATTTACGATTTTTTCGAAATATGTAAATATGGTGATACGTTTTACGGATATAGTATTTAGTTGAAGGTTCAAATTTAGCTGTGGTTCGATAATGATTTCGAGATATTTTAAATGATTACTCAAAGGAACCTTCGCGTCATTAAGAGTAATATCTATCGTGTTAGCCGGGATTCCCTTACCAGTGTGAAGCACCATGGCCTTCGTCTTTGCAACATTAAGCTTCAGGTTGTTGATGTTGTACAAATTTAATACTTTGGGGAATGAGTTTTCCATTTTCTCCCTTACATCCTCGTACCAACATTGCGACTTCCACACAGCGACATCATCTCACCAAAATATTAAATTAAGTATATCATTATAATGCTGCATATTTAAAATCACATGTTTTCATAAATGTTCATCAATATGATTAACATTTCATTGTTATTCTACCTATCTCACGGGGTGTATTTTAATAGGATAATAAAAGTGAACATAATAGAAGATTTGCTGCAAAATGTTATCTATTCTTGTCATTCTTCTTACTATTGACAAATGATGTAAGTAAGTTATTTTATTATTGTTAATTTAACACTAACCTATTCGTAAATAAAAATGGTATAACAATTATATTTGAATGTAGGATCATTAATATTTATAAAATAAAACGCACGGAATACAGATTTATATTAATTATTACAGTGTCAATGAACAAACTATTCCAATTACTTATTTTGATGGCATATAATAGTGGATATAACGAGAAAATCTAATATCAATACTATATAGTCTACAACATTTCAGTTTTTAGATTTCTAGTGTGAAAATTTTAGGCAAAGTGTGGCATAAACTTTAAATTTCATTATCTTGTTTCAAGTCAACTATACGGCAAATTGTTTAATGAATAGCAGAATCGTATTTCGAGAAAGAACATGTTCTTTATATCTGCGAATTAGTTTCTCTTGCACATTTATGTGTAATTGCCTAGATTTTCTTTAGAAAAAATATATGGACATAAAAAGGATTAGGAGACAGGTGAGTATAGAAGGTTACATAATTTAGAACTGCATAATTTGTATTCATGTCCAGATATAATTAAAATAATTAAATCAAGAAGACTTAGGTGGGCAGGACATGTGGCACGAATGAGAGAGGAAAGAAGAGTTTACAGGATTCTTGTTGGGAAACCTGATGGTAAGAGACCTGTAGGAAGGCCAAGACGAAGATGGATCAGAGTGGATTGATCTTGCCCAGGATAGGGACAGATGAAAGGCTTGTGTTGCTGCAGCCATAAACCTTCGGGTTTAAGAATGCTAGAGAGTAAGTAAGTAATTACCTAGGTGGTGTAGTCATGGGAACTTTTGGGTTATAACGATCTCATTGGCTTTCACTTATGACCTTACAATCCGCAACTATCCGTGACTGTGCTTGAATTCATTTGTTTTGCAAGATGTGCAAAAATTATATTATTCTTATTTCGTAATTACTACAGTGGCGTTTCCAAACAAGAATATGTGAGCACATAGTTTTCTCGTTTTTAAGTCAAATGGAGGAAAATTGTCAATATATGGATGGATTGCTAGCAAAAAAAGTCACACTTAAAACGAACAACAACGGTAAAGCAGTTTTGCTGTTATAACAACTTACTTACCAATGCATAATCTGGGTCCTTCTCCAAATGGTAAGAATGTGTAAGCAGGTCTCTTGCTCTTGGCTTCCTCAAGAAATCTTGTCGGCAAGAACTTCTCAGGTTGTGGGTAGTATTTAGGATCATAGTGGATGCCATATACTGGAATGATAACGTCTGTCCCCTTCTCAAGGTGTACGTCGGTGTCAGGAATATTGTACGCCTTGGTGCATTCCCTTGTTAGGTTGGGCAGTGGTGGGTATTTTCTCAGGGTTTCTGCGGAAGAAGAATGGAATTAAATGCATAATTGCTCTGTACTGTTTTCCCCTGAGCTTCGCTTCATGAACTTCTTTATCAAAAGCTGTCACGAGTTGGTTTTAAGTTCATTTTATGTTCAGATTAGGCTAATCTGAGTTGTACCTGCACCTTAAAGTGGGATCGAAACATTGGGCAAGTTCCACCGCGAAGATGGAACACAGGTCACCTTGATTACAAGACAAAGGCTTCCTTTAGGCGAAGGCATGGACGCGATTATACCAGATGTTTCAGAAACAATTGAGAGGTTATAAAAATGTATTGCAAGTAAACTGTTGAACTTTCGAAAAATTATAATTAAAGATACAGTTTAGATCATTGTCAGCTTGATGTTGCGATCCTTTACATGGTAATTATGTTCTAAATTTCAGACACCATTATTGTTAGTCTGATATCCGGATTGTACAGATATCCATTATGTTCGGATATCTGCATTATCCGGATATTCGAATTATGCGTTGCATCCGAAACGGATATCGGATAATTTGAAACCAGGATATCCATTATCCGGATATTGTGGCCTTCGCTATTGTTAATAAATGAGAACAATAAAATTAGTTATATCATTAAAGATACATATCTTTTAAAAAAAACTTATCGAGGATATCAGGAACCAATGTTACCTACAAATGATGATTACTTGTTCTCTACAAAAGGCTAACAGAAGGCAATATGCAACAATAAAAAGAGAGCCGGCCCCCGTGGCGGAGTGGTTAGCACATCGCGCCACGATGCCAGGGGTCCCGAGTTCGAATCGCAGCCTGGGGTGGATGCTTGTGAGTGTCCATTCAACAATTTCATAACTTCATCACTCATCCCCATCTTCGCAAATTAGCCAAAAGTGGCACAAAAAGCGAAGTAAAATAAAGCAAATCAAAACAAAAGAGAGTAAGCATTAATGGTAGTAGGAAGTACTTACCATTCACCACCAAATCCAAGTACTCCATCTCTTGAATAGCCTCGTAAGTAACATCCTTGTGCTTAGCCAGTACTTTGTCAATTTCCTCTCTAAGTTTCGTTTGAATATCAGGGTTACAAGCGAGCTCGTACAATGCAAAACTCATTGTTGTGGACGAAGTTTCGAAGCCAGCGATGAAGAACACCACAACTTGGGCTGTGAGGTCATCATGGGAGAATTCTGTTGAAAGAAGAGAACACAAATGTTTACAAAAAATCATCTGTAGCTGTGGTATGCATCAAAGACAGGAACAAATGGCAAAATGAGCACAGACTACTAAAAACAGTATACGTAAGGAAAACCATATATTGCTAAAGAAGATCTGTGCCTTGAAAATGAAATTTATTGTATAATAATCAGAACATGTTTTATTTAGTGTAGAAGTAGCAAGTACATTGGAACTACTTTCTAGCTACACTCTTTCTCTATTGCACAGAGCGATTCACAGGTCCGTGAAACATTTTAGAAACTTACTTTAGATAATTGGTACAGTGGTAATTTTGATTCCGACAGAACGACAATCTCTCCAATGTGCAAATTTTGTTATTAGAGGTGGCTGTCCTCCAACAGGTTTTCAAACAAAAATCAAATAAAGTCAGGAACTCAGTCGCAATAAATTAAGGGAACCGATTCAGTCTACTTTCAAATCTGAAAAATGATATTCTCAACGATGAAAGAATTTTGAAAAAGTAATTCTAGAAAGGTAAAAAATATACTGTTACCTTTGAATCCGTTTTTCTTTGCGTCAGTTCCACCATGTTCGATAATTTTACTGTCTTCTTCATCTTCAACGTAACCTTTCTTCTTGATTTGCATTAGAAGGTCTATGAAGTCATTTCTTACGATATTGTTGGTCTCCCTATACTCCATTGTATCCTTCACCAGCTTCCTGAAGAAGTCAGTCAGGTGATTTGAGAAAGACCTCAGCTTTAACAGATTTGACAATGCAGGACTCAAAACTCTTATACTGCGCCTCAGGCCATTAAGGAAAGTAGGCTCAAAGAGCGCTTTCCCCATTCTCCTGAACTCAGCGTCAGGATCCTTCATAGAGTTGCACTGTATCCCAAAAGCACAAGCAGCGATGACGTCAGTTGTGAACTTCCCAAGAACATCTTTAACATCGAAGATCTCCTTCCCTGCAGCTCTGTCTTCAAGGAACTTGCCTAGTTCTTCTCCGCTCTGTGTGATCAGGTACATCATCTTCTTAAGCTTTCCGCTCGTGAAGGTGGGGGTGAGTCGAACCCTCAGATCCCTCCATTTCTGGCCTCTGGAGTTGAACAGGTGCTTTGCAGACAGGGGATCCACGTTCTCGTCTACTGGCAAGGTGTGGTCGTGAAAGTGGGCGAAGTCCTTCACAAGGAAGAGCCTGATCAACTCGGGATCTCTCAGCATGAAATTGGGTCTGTGAAGAATATACGTCCCTACAAATCTGTGTTTTTCGGTTTGAAAATACAGATTCCTGATCCCATCCGCGAAAGATTGTGTCAACTTTGTCGATTCGCCGAAGTTTCCAAAGATGGATTTCGGTTGGACGTAAGGCACGCCTCTTCTCTTCCAATAAGTTTGCTTGTAGCTTAAATACAGATAGGCCAATCCCAGAGAGCCTACGAGCAAGGAGACTAGCGCAATGAACCAATCACTGAGTAGAATAGACATCATGCTCGTAACGGCTGGAATAAAAAAAAATGGTAAGGTGCAAAAATACTGGACAGTGATGAAACAAAAACAAGAAAAAAACACGTTATATACGTACACTGAGCATCTAATGTATTGGTTACGAATAGACCAGGGTTCATATATGTGTGCCCCATCCCCTGCCCACAAGCCTCCTCCATAACTTTTACAACAAACTATGTCAAATGGTTACTTATGTTTTTTAAAAAAATAATTTTACCACATTCCAAATTTAATATCTTTATTATGTCTCTTCAGTTCAAGCAATATATAACCTTTGTCAGAAAAGTTACAGGGTCAATTAATGGAACACGGTGTGTTAAAGCTTAATTTCAGTTTGTTATTGATTTAAGCTATGGGCGTGTTACACAAAATTTTTCCAATACGGAAACAAACCGGAATCGCTCAATTTGATTCTAAGACTGATGGTGGTAACAACTGCGCGATCTGAATGTGATTTGTTGCATAAAACTATACGAGAAAAAATTGTCACACTCTATGTAAATATTACATGGTCATGTGGGGTGTAAGGGGTGAATCTTTTTGAAGACACTTAAATGTCAATCTCACTGGACTGCATTTTGCAGACTAATGAGGTACTGGCGTCTGGAACCATGGCCAGTGGGACTTGTGTACCGTCCATGCGTACTTGTGGTAACACGACACTGAAAGGTCATTGTCTGATAAGGCAAGTAAGAGAAGAAAATACACGGAACTGGGCGAGGGATATAAAAAACATGTTGTACTCTATTGGGATGGGGTGGGTGTGAGAAACTGGAAGTATGGTAGATACATCAGTAGAAAACCAAATCAGAGCGAGACTGCTGGACATAGACAGACAAGAAATACTAGCCGACTGACAGACGAAGACTTCACTAAGGAACAAACTGAAATTAAGGGAATGGGGCAAAGCAAGATACATACATTTAGTAGGCAAAAAAGAAAGGGGAGGGTTAGCATAGATCAGACTGGGGGGTTAGAAACAAGTAAGAATGAAGCAGGGGAAACATGCTCTTTGTGCGGGGAGGGAGAGACGGACGAGCATCTGTTATCTGCCTGCCCCTCTACGCGTGATCTGCGAGACAAGTGGATTAAGAACGTAACAGGGAGGGAAATAATGGAAGTGGTATAGAAGAGGAATCATAAGTGAGATAGTGCAACGAGTGGGGAGATATTTGTGGAAAGTGAGAGAATGAAGAGGAAAGGCGATAGCGGATACCGATAAGAGCGAAGAAACCGCACAAAGTAACCTTAGCTTATAATACGTGGACTGTGGAACCAGCATTGTGCAATAGCCATATATATATGTTTGTTTGTTTCTGTTTCATATTTTCATACATTTGTCAAAAGAATAACCAATGTGAATCAACATGTAGTGCGTACAGCCAACGGCTCGCTCATAGAAGTTCAAATATACAAATATACACCTTATCACCATTGATTCTCATCTTCGCAATCAGCTATAAGTGGCAGAAAGGCGACGTAAAAAAAATCATTCATTACACGGTCAAGCTCTTGTAATATTTATTCATTTTTACAAAAAAAATAAACGTGGTACTTTACAGGGCAGTATTCTGGTCCGGTGGACACTAAATGACAAAGAAGGGCAGTAGCGGATCTAGAAATGGCATTTGGGAGGACAAAGTTTGGTACTTCACGAACTCGAGGATAAATTCTAACGTCTATTAACACTGTTTCCATCAGCAATGTATGCAATACCTCTAAACAACCAAATACTGTAACTCAGTGGTCTATAGATTACAATTAGAAGGCGATGACGTTAAATATAACCTTCAATTTATTTTAAAAGTGATGAAAATATTTGACAATACTGTTATATCTGGAAGTGCCACAAATAATCGGTATCGGCCGATACCAGCGGTATCGGTAAGTATCGGTTGAATTTTTTTCACAGATACCAGCCGATATCATTGTTTTAGAAGCGCGGCCAAAACCAACATTTGTTTCTCTTCAAAGGTTGTTAATCTTTTCCAACTTACCTTTGGCTTTAAAGATATTTGTGTATTTGTTAATTGAACATGGACTCAAGTTCCGTGAACAGCAAGTACGTGACAAAATTCCATACGCAGATAAGACTCGCGGTCAAGTATCTTGCAAATTAATGGTAACGAGAAATTCTCCCCATAAGAGTTTCTAAGAGGTCTACCAGGTTTTGTTCCTTCGGTCTCGTGTCACAATAATTAATGAGGTCCGGTAGTCACGAGGCACCTGGTGTATTGTGGACATTTCTCTGTTTAGAGACCTCCCGCAGTCAAAACAGTCATCGGCCATGTGAATGGTGAACGTGTCTCAGACATAGTATATAGCATATTCCTGGAAATTCAAATACCTGGGCTAATCCTCCTTATCCTTTCCAACTTTAGACTTTTGTTGTCCCGACCTACATAACTAGGTTTCAACAGGCGTGTTTCCGCACGGACAAGGGAATTAATTTATTTGAACGACAGCTGATGGCACTTACTTTCTGGAAAGTGTAGTGGTGGGTTTGGATTTCCTTCCACGCCAAGGGATAGTACTAAGCATTTAATACCTTTTTTAAAAAATCATGTGCCGAAAGTAAGTATGTCGAAAGCAAAGTCAAGTCTGAATTAGGGATGGCCAGATCCGGATCCTGGCGGTTCCGGATCCTTAGTCCTAAAATTTTTCGGATCCGGATCCAGAACTTTCGGATCCGGATCCGTTTAGCCATCCCACATGAGCGCTTCTTTGGAAAGTAAGAATGTGTTTATAACATATTGTTACCTAATATACATACATACATACATACATGCATATAGAGTGTGTGTGTGTGTGTGTGTGTGTGTGCGCGCGTGCGCGATTTGTAATTAATACACTTACAAGGGAGGTTATCTAAGTGTCCCCCTCCGATTTCCATGAAACTTGGCAGTATAGAGGGGCCCAAAGGAAGAAGTACGTGTTTTTGTGTTTCAGCTATAAAACGGTTTTAGGGGGCAACCCCCCCCCCCGCTCAAATGTCAAGATGAGGAGAAATTGACGCGGGGATCTGACCCCTGTGTCCCACTCCGATTTCCTGCCAAGTTTCATGGAAATCGGAGGGGGACACAGGGGTCAGATCCTCACTTTAATTTGTCCTCATCTTGACATTTGAGGGTTTTGCCCCCTAAAATAGTTTTTTAGCTGAAACAAAAAAAAGACGTATTTCTTCCTTTGGGTCCCTCTGTACACCTTCCAAGTTTCATGGAAATCGGAGGGGGACACAGGGGTCAGATCCCAACTTCAATTTGTCCTCATCTTGACATTTGACGGGGGGTTGCCCCCTAGAACAGTTTTTTAGCCGAAACAAAAAAAAAAAACACTTATTTCTTCATTTGGGCCCCTCTATACACTTGCCAAGTTTCATGGAAATCGGAGGGGGACACTTAGATAACCTCCCTTGTTAGTCTTACACTTTGTAATTATATAATACTGCATATATTATAAAATTTCTTTGTAATCGAAGATCATAATACCTTTTAAGGTGTGGTAATATTGTAATGGGATTAAGATACGAAACTTTCGGATCCGGGTCCAAACTGATCCGTTTGGCCATCCCTAGTCTGAATATCACTGTACTGAAATCAATCACCTGATATATAAGCAAGAGATTGGCAAGTTCTCATTCTCTCCTTACATTTAGTTTATTATTTATTATTCTCTTTGTTAAATGGCAAAAAAGAGACGAGGTAGGGCTTACATTACAGTTTTACTGTTAGTTTTTTAGACGTCATGTCCGGGGCTGGTAAATCACCAATTATTTTTGCGTGATCCCTTAGTTTAAAGGTTGAAGAGGCATGATCTCATTTTTCAACATGGGGGGGGGGGGGAGGGCACGATCGCCTTTCTCTTAGCTTCTCATAATATTTTTCTCATATTTGAAACATCTGATCTACTGTCACTGATCTACGGGCGCATCCAGAAAGTAAGTTTCCCTATTTTTTTTAAAAAAAAAACCAACACAGTTTCAGGAAACCATTTATTGGCAACAGGTACAGCAAAGGTTCAGCTATTTTTCAACATAGCAACCATCAGAATTGAGACACTTGTCGTATCGTGGTATCAACTTTTGGATCCCACTGTCGTAGAACTCCGCCGCCTGTGAATGGAACCAGCGTGTGACAGACGTCTTCAGCTCTTCGTCGTTGCCAAAGCGCTCACCGGAGGACAGGAATTTCTTGAGGTGCAAGAAAACGTGAAAATCGCTGGGAGCCAGATCAGGACTGTAAGGTGGATGATCAAACAACTCCCAGCCAAATTCCGTCAAAACAGCTGCTGTGCGCCGAGCCGTATGTGGACGAGCATTGTCATGGAGGAGCACAACACCTGCAGTAAGCATGCCACGCCTCTTGTTTTGAATGGCACGTCGCAATTTCCTTAGTGTTTCACAGTAATGATCAGCGTTCACCGTTTCACCTCTGGGGAGGAAGTCAATGAGCAGAATGCCCTTCCTGTCCCAAAACACGGTGCACATCACTTTCTGTACCGACAGCGTCTGTTTGAATTTCTTCTTGACCGGAGATCCACTATGCCGCCAATGCATTGACTGCTGCTTGGTTTCCGGGGTGAAGTGCGAAATCCACGTCTCATCGCCCGTGACGATCCTGTCGAGGAAATCATCGCCGTCATCATGGTACCGTTGCAGGAATGTCAGTGCTGCTCCTGAACGTTTCATTTTGTGTTCGGGTGTCAGGTTTTTCGGCACCCACCTGGCACCAGATCATCAGTGATGAGGGACGGACGCCCACTGCGCTCTTCATCATGGACACTTTGACGACCTTCCGAAAACTGCAGACACCAGCGACGCACCATCTGCTTACTCATAATGTTCGGCCCATAGACTTCACAGAGCTGACGATGAATGTCAATTGGCGCAATGCTTTGTGCATTCAGGAACTTTATCACCGACCGAACCTCGCATGCGGCGGGAGAAGGGATACGAGCTTCCACTTCGGACCACTGCTGCCTCGCTACTGGCGCCGGGTGGGATCTGCCCGCCTGGTATATGATTGATACGTCTTAGCTCTGCTTCGCATGCGCAATTTACACGGCTCATTATGTTTACTTTCACGGGAAAAAAATAGGGAAACTTACTTTCTGGATGCGCCTCGTATAATCTGTAAAGTTGTGATGCATTGTTACAAGAGAGAGCATCGTTTGGTGGGTTAATTTATTCATCGCCCCTTGTCAAAAATACATATCTACAAAATGTAACAATACTAAACACACACACATATGTAATAACTAGAGCCCGGAAGTTCAGGCATTTATTTTCGTTAAAATAGGCAGGCAAAAAGGCATTTATAATGTGGAAAATAGGCACTAAAAATGAAAAAAAGGCAAAATAAACCGAAAAATGGCACATTTGGAAGTCACTTACTTTTATCTATAATTTCTGGCAAAATGTTAAAATGTACTTTGAGAAGAGCATTTCAATTTTCTCCGTCTTGATTGCACATAACTACAAGGTGTTTTGTTTAAGTTCTCAACATTCATTGATAGTCGTCTGTCAGAGAGAATGTTTTCCATAATAGAAAATGATCATTCTACTTCGACAGAAGTTGTTGGAGCATACATAAAACAAGCTAATGTAGCTGGACTCATTTTGGTAACAGCATTTTCACCTTTTAGAATACCACAAATTGTTTTCAATTGTTTCAAGTCCTCATTTGCACTCACTACCTGTTTCCACTTTTCCGCAACAGCTGACCCATTCTCTCCTGGCACTTCCATCATATGCTCCATAGATTCCTCGTAGATTTTCATGGATGCTATAATTGTAATTGTCTCTGGCAATGCACCATAATGTGCAAAAATAAACTTGAATAGCACAGGAGTTTTTCCACTGAAGCCGCTTCATTTTCTGGAAGAGCATCTATCACCTCACTGATTTTTTCAAGGTCGTTATCAATATATAGCTGCTGATATCCAGGTTCCCCATCTGGTCAAGACTGGTTGTGGAGGTAAACTAAGCTCAATCGCAACTTCCTGAAATTTTCGGGTTCGAGAGGGAGATTTCAGAAATATCTTCTTTGTGTTCGAAATCAACCTGTCCACTTCAGCAGTCAATCATGCACAAGGAAATGTTAACCGAAAGGCAATATCCTAACTGAGCATGAAATACATTTTTCTCACACTTTTCTCCTTCAGCAATGTTGAAACATGCATAAGTTCAATATTACTTAAATAAGACGAAAATTACTCACATAATAAACGGAAGAAAAATAAATGCCAACAACGTTTTTTTGGAGAAAAATAATTTATATACACATTTTTTTTTAAAAAAATGGTCAAATTTCATTGAAAAAGGCAAAAAAAGGCATTTTAATTAAAAATAGGCAGTGGGGTCCCAAATAGGCAAAATGAAAAAGGCTTCTAAAACATTCGAAACAACATAAGAAACGTATATCCGGAAAAAAATTATCAATATATGCAGTAGATAAAAAAAGGCATTTTGCCAAACTTCCGGGCTCTAGTAATAACTAGCCTTTGTTAATTTAAATTGGAATTATACAAGTATTGGTATCGGCATCGGTTAAAAGTGGTAAAAGCCCTACTTTAAACACATCTGATTAAATGCTATTCATTAAACTTCGTTTGTAGTTTACAAACGCCACTTGCAATGTGCATTTCGCCACACAACACCAATACCGCATACGCACCAAAGGAAAAGGAACCGACCCCAGGGTGCGAAATCATTTAAGACTGGTGGGGGGGGGAGAAAGATCTTAACCTACAAATCCCCTTCCCCCACAAACATACATATAAATTACACGATATACATATTTATGTTATTGAAAGTAAAAATTAATTACTAAATTAAAAATATTTTAGTATTATTAATTACACAAAGAAAATAATTTGTTACTTTTACATATCAGATATTATAACGTTGCAAAGTAATTCCCTAAGTGGTTAAAGATGTTAATAAATTATGAAATAGTTGAAGTGTATAATATGTATAAGTTTTTGTTTAGATTTTGCTTTATGTTAATATTAATCAATTAGATTTCATAGTTATTATTCTTTTCCATTCTTGTTTTACTTGTATTGTGCGTATTGAAGTAGATTTGTTAATGATCTCTTGAGAGAGAAATGGCATTGAACACTCCAACTACACTAATTTGTGTGCGTTATTGATGTTATTCTTAGTAAAGTATACTTGAAATTAAAAGTAAATGCTTATCTTTTGTTTGTTGGAACAAAAACTCTCGCCCCGGGAATTTTTTGGTGGGGGGATTTTTGAGGCCAAGATTGTTGGTGGGGGGAAATCCACCCCGTCCCCCCCCCCCAGAATTTCGCACCCTGACCGACACTACTTTACAGCCACACTGGCCGCGAACTGAGAAACAAGGATGTTAATTTCAACCCTCAATATCCCTCCACTCCACTTGATTTTCAAGTTCGCATTCAAAATGTTTACATTCGTTTCTTCGAGGAAGAATTGTTCATATTCGAGCACTGTCTCGCGACCTCTGAAGATAGGGTTATGACGTAAGAAGTTATTTAAATGCTAGAAACTCCTTACTTGTACCTTTCTTTACGATATAAGCAAGTAAAATGACTTGATATATTGTTTAGTTTACTATTATCACAATAAGGAATTTTAATAGTCGATGATCTGCCATTTCAGCTCAGTGTGCGAGTGGAAAATGGAATTGATAGCATACTGTAATTTATTAAATGGAACAAATGCCACTTAAATCATTCCGGAACAGTTATTTAACCTTTAAAACAATTGTATCTACTACTCTTCTGAAGTTCTACTTTTAAATAACCCATTGTTTACTTGTTCGTATTGTCGTCGGGTGCAAAGGTTTTCGACAAACCTTCCAGACTAGTGCCATTGCTCTGTCCATTGTTAAATAAACTATGAAAATCTGAAGCAATGGCAGGTAGGGTTGATTTCGTCCGCTTTTTTCATAGGAGGTAGGTAATATTTCTCGCCGCACACAGTCATTGAGTTGAACGGACAATAGAAATTGGTCAAGTTCTTTCAGTATAGTTCTGTTTGTGTACGAGTTCGAGTTTTCTTAGAATGTAAATAGTTTCTAAATTATATGTAAATGTTATCATAAGATTTAATGTTTTGGGTTAGAACCACTGTTCTATGGTACTTACAACTGCAAGGCAATCGTTTAGTTCACCAACTGGTAACTGCCCCTCCACACTCCCTCCCGCCGCAATGAAATCACAAATACGCCACCGAGTGGGCATCCCCACCCAAGCAAAATGCTTAGATCGCACACTGCTTTAGAGTCTGTTTTGGCGTTGCCCGCCTGGACTTGTGAACCCTACGCTATAGCCTGCGGTCAGGCACGTATCCAGGAATTACTTTCGGGGGGGGGGGGGGAGTGGCTGAACACTTTTTTTTTAAGGGGTATAGATAGAACCTCACAATTATATGTTTAAGGTCAGTGGTGGCAATTTGGTTCCAAAACCGGGGGGGGGGGGGGTGCAAGGAAAGTTTACTTTCTCTTGTTAGACAAGGCTTAGGATTAAGAGGCCATAGTATGGAGGCAAAAAATGGGGAGCAACTATCCCCTAAATCGTGACCACTGTTTAAGGCTGTGATTTTAATCAAAACGTGAAATCGGAACATTTTTTACCACTCGACTCCTCAGTTTCCATTAACCTTGTGTGCCGGAACCATCTTAGTATGTATGTTCGTCCATTTCTTCTCATCAGGCATCAAAACATCTGTGTACCAGTTAACCAAAAGTGTTTTTACAAAGCTGTTACACATGCACGGGATTGATAATCAATCCACTCGACAACACGAGATTCAAACTGTGCTCTGCGAACTGGACGCAGACAGTTCTCGAATATTTCTCTGATTCGAACCTGAACACCACTAATGTGTCTTGTCCTCCCATGTTTGCAGCTCTTTTATAAGCCGAAACCCACCAAATTGTTCATATTCAGGCCTAAGCACTCGCAAGTGTTCAAAATTGTCTGTCATAGCTTCCGCAGTCTTGTCATATATCGGCACGAAACAAAGGAAGTCTTCTATAGAATACAACTGGATCGCGAAACAATTATTGCACAGTGAAAACCCTTCCGTTCCCAACACATCTAATGTTTCTTCTCCCAATATGATCAAATGCTTACTCATTTAGGTATCTCCAGTGACTTGCCCAAGGGAGGGTTGGTGGGGTCATAACCCCATTTGACCCAGTCCTTAAAAAAAGAACGTCAAAAACAGGAAAATATGGCAAAATGAGGACTGACCACCAAAAATAGTATGCGTAACCCCTCTCCCTGCAGAAAATCGTTGGCACGCCACTCTTTATCTCGGACACATTTTTTAAAAATCAACTCACCAGATGTTTTTATCATTTCGTATTGGAGACTGGAGTAAAGCACCTTATACACTATCAAATAAATCATGAACAAGTCCTTGAATTGAACGTTTAAAAGGAAATGACGTCAGAGACAACGCCATTTTTCTCATTGGATCCAAGGTTCGGTCAAAGAATTTCCATTTAGGAATGGTTCTAATTAACGCGTATTTATATCCTCAGTATATTGTAGAACGTTGCGCAGATAAACGATTTATAAATATTGCCAGTAGTTCGACTCCACTTATTCAAGAACATTCCCTCTCGCGCCTTCCAGAGATTAAAAATTACAACGAATCGCTCTACATGTGGCGATACCTTTGCTGTGCAGCTTCCAAATGCTGACAAGTCTCTATATAGTGCTCAAGTTTGCTGCGACAATACTGAAAGCTCAATAAAAGTTTACGTGCAATATTATCAACAACAGGGTTATAGAACATTCTCAGTCTTGCTTTGATAAGTATTTCTCCCCTTAAATTATAGTCACATTATTCAAAAAGCAAAAATCCTAATTTTATCTAATGTAAACAGAAATATTTCCTGAAGGTGTGTTTGTTGGGGGGTGGGCTCGAGCCCCCTGATTCCCACCTTGGATACCCGCTATTAATAATAAGAGGGTTATAGAACATCCTTCGTCTTGCCTCGACAATAATTTCTCCTTAAATTATAGTCATATTCAAAAAGACAAATACCTAATTTTATCTAGTGTAAACTGAAAAATTTCCTGCGGGGGTGGGTCGACCCACTTGATCCCCACCTTGGATACGCGCTAGTAACAATAACAGGGTTATAGAACATTCTCCTTCTTTTCTCGATAATTATTTCTCTCAAATTATCATCACATTATTCAAGAAGCCTAAATCCTAATTTTATGTGGTGTAAACAGAAAAATTTCCTAAGTGGGGGGGATCGAGCCCCCTGATTTCCACCTTGGATACGCACTATTAACAATAACAAGGATACAGAACATTCTCCGTATTGCCTCGATAATTATTTCTCTCCTTAAATTATCGTCACCAAAAAACTCATTTTATCTAGTGTAAACCGAAAACTTTCGGGGGGGGGGCTCGGACCCCTTAAGCCCCCTCCTTGGATACGTTCCTGGCTGGAAAGGTGATGGCTAAATGTCTGGAGTTCGGAGTTCTTTGTACTTTACATTTCAAAGATTGTTACGATATAGCCTAGTGGCAAATCTCACCCTGCCTGTGCTCATTATTTTGTGAAAATATTTTACCCAGCCCTTCTCACATTCAATCAAGAAATTATACCAAACACAAAATTTGAAATACGCATAACTTTATCTATTCATAACAATGTCTAACTCACATGTGGAGCGCCTGCGTTATCTCCCTTCGAACTTGTGTTGCTGCCAACTACATCAACACTGAATGTGGTGCGTTCAGATCTTGAAGTTTTAAGGAAGCAAACAATCTCTCTGATCTGTAGATAATTGCCAACGTTCCGACTGAAGATCAATGTTGCCAACCACTTTTCGGCAATGTCCCTACAGACGTAGTTAAAATGTCCATACAACTGACCAAATGTCCCTACGCCAAGTAAAGCGACTAAAAGAAACAACACCTCATGAGCATGCAAAGCAGAAGATAAAATATACACATTTACTTACCAAATCTTTCTGCTCGATGCTTCCACATTTTATGAATAACGTCGAGTCGTTTACTGTTGATTATGTTATTTGAAGTCATACATGCTGGTGCTGTGAGAAAGATAGACGTTGGTGGGTGATGCTGTATTTCCTGCAGTCTTCATCACGTGCCTTAAGGGAAGAATTTATCACTAGCAAAGAATTTAACAATTCTGGTTCCATTTCATTTCTCTTTTTTGTTTTTGTAGACTCCTGAAGTTGTGCACTTGTGCTGCTCGATGGTTCCTTTGTCCATAACGTGAGCAATGACTGTCTCTGAAGTTGAGATACACGTTTCTTGTGAATATCACGACTTGAATGTTTTATTAATTCACTACGGCCAGCATATAATTTCACATCACACGCTTTACACGAAGCCTTAAAATGATCACGAGGTACAGGCGCCACCCACCCTTTGAACACGTCTTCAAGCCATGCGTCTCGGAACCGTTGCTTTCTTGATTGATGTTTTGTTTTATCGAGTTCACCACTAACTTGTCTTTTCTCTTTAAGTGTAGAAGCCATGCTGCAACTTACAGCTATGAACTTTAGAAGCTAGAAACACGCCCAGAACACTAGTCACCCAATGACGATTGTACAGTATTTGCACACACTAGAGGCGCAACCACGAATTTCCGTCTGGGGGTGGGGACAAGTACCAGACTAGGATAAACGTACCAATAATAATAATAGAAATAATAAAACAATAACAATAGTAATAATAAGAACAATAATATTATTATTATTAGTAGTAGTAATAGCAGTGGTAGTATTATCTAAGACGTTATTATCGTAAATTACGCAAAAAAGGGGTATAGCTCGGTGCTGAAGCATTTGTGTTGGAACAAACTATTTGACTTTTTTCAAAACGTTAAATTTCACATTAATAATGGAAAACAAGCACACAAAACTGTATTTTTGAAAGACAGGAAGAAATGCATGATAAATTTATTCCGAATATAATTCTTCTCTACATGTAACATGCATAACTTTCATGTAGAGCATATGTCTTACACATATGCAACATGGAGCGAGGTAAAATGAGAAAATACATATGCAACTTTCTGACACTAAATTGTGTAGTACGTATTCAAAGTTTCTTTATGTATACAAAATATATTATTTAAATACATTACATAATCGATTCATCCATCTCATATTAAACCAACAGTAAAAATTATGTAAATTGTCTCAAATGTGCACTCTCCTATTCCTCCAAACATAATTGTTCATGCATTTAAGACAAAATCAATGAAGAGAAGTATTTCTTTTCTCTCTGGTAATTTACAATGCATTACAGAATACAATTATTGATTGCGAGCGAAGCGAAGTTGGGCTCGAAAATTTATTCAGTGTGTCTTAAAAACCTTTTGTCGGGCTTCGGCGCCGAATGATCTAAATTTTATATCGTTCAGAGCCCAGGCTCGACCCCCTCCTCCCCCTAGCTACAACTGAACTTGAAAAGGAAGAACTGCGAGCGTAGCGATAAAGAAAATTTTACAAAATGCATTTTTATTTGCATAAAATTTGAAATCGAGAGGGGGCAATTGCCCCTCTGTGCACAATGCAGCTGCCCTAAGCAGTCAATATTTGCACCCCTCCCCTAGAATCTATTTCCTTCCGTCCAAGGTTGAGGAGACAATGCCCCCCTGTGGTTGCACCACTGTCACACACACGTTACGTAGTTACCATACCGACCAAAATGCAGTCTGCAACTGCAATGCAAGATGCATCAACGCAATAATCATACACAAAGGGAAACTGAGCGCGAAGAAAGTGCAACTGACTGGCGAGTAAGCTTTGCATTTCGCACAATAAAATGTTATTTTCCAATATTGAAAAAAAACCTTACGTTTTCCCTCATTCGGCAAAATCTTTCCCTACGTGGGCAAAATATAGTGAAAAGTCCCTATGCGTACGGACATATCCCTACGGTTGGCATCACTGCAGAAGATTTTTTTGCGTGTTACAGGGCCTTGCGGTACTCGACAGTTTCGAAGCAAAATGACTAGTCATTTTAAAATTTTGCCGAGTCACGAAAATGATGCTGAGTCACGGGTGTCGTCGTTCTCATGGAAAAACTACGAAGAAATGTTTGTTTACAGAATCAAGACACGCGCACACAAAAAGGAATTGTGTTGCGGTGACGAACTTGTCTTATTTTTCTCCTTGGAAGGGGGAGTGGCTTAAAGACAGACAAAATCTTATCGGGTGCGTTCTACTTTGATTCCTATTTCTCTCAACTTTGCCCTTTCTCTTTCTATACGAACTTCGATTCTCTTCCCATACCTCCTCTCTCTTCTCCTTCTAACCCAAGGACGCCCGTTAAGGGGGAGGGGGGCAGGGGCAATTGTCCCACTTGAGATTATCTGGAATAAGTTCATGGAATTCGAATGGTGAAATAGTAGAGATGTTATATTTTATTACAAATAAGGTACTTTATACGGACTACCTCATTTCACACCATTTGTTTTCTGAGGTTAGGTTAAAGAGACGAAAAAGGCGTTCAATAACCTAACCTCTGAAAAAAGATTGTCTGAAATGAGGTAGTCCGTATAATACTAAAGTACCACAAATAATATTGTTCTGTCCGAATTAAGGGCTGTCAGTTCCAGCAATTAACTGCCATGTTCAACAATGCAACGTGAGAACGTTTTCACAAGAGACATCAGAATCATGTTGAGAGCTGTAACTGGCGGTGTGCGAGGCGGGATTGGGAAGGAAATAATAATCCTGACGTTTAGGGACTGAAAAAATTCTCCAATTCCAGACCACCTCAGGAAATTTTCTGATGCTGTGAAAATCTCTAAATTGTACACACTATTTTTCCTTCAAGTAATTGCTTTTCCACTTCTGGAATAAAAAACGGTCAATTTATAGACACTTATAATGCAGAAAATATCAGGAATGAACCTATTTTAAATAAGATCCTTTGGAATACCTCGGTTGTTCCGGATTCCGAGAAGTCTGGAAATTATTTCCCAAAGTCGGGATCTGACCTTGATAATTCACACCCCGTCATTTTGATGTATTACTTTCTTCACAGTACCCTTCGGCACTTAAAAACATAAATCAGAGATGATATGAAGGACAGTAGATTAAGTGGTCTGTGTTTGATATCTGTGCGTCGTGAAAAAGTACAAAAAGACAAAGAATTGTTAATCAACATAGCGATAGATTTTCAAGAAAAGGAAGCAAGGCGAATCCAGTTTCTATCTGAACAGTAGAATGGAGTCTGAAAAGTATTTTCAATTCAATATGAATTTTATGATTTTTAAAGTATTAATTATAATTTAAATAATGATAATAATAATAATAGAAATAATAACAATAACATGACTGAAGGGCAAGATATGAAAAAATCCTGCGGGCGCCCCCCCTCACCTTGACCTCCCAACCTCGTGCATTCTTCAATAAATCACGAGAATATTTCATACATTTCTGTTGGAGATTTATCTCTAAAAATCTAACCACGATTATTCCTTCTTTATATTTTTATATTCACGTATAACAGAACATATCAGTTGTTAAATTCTGCTATTCATTTGTTTCTGTATAACTTCAATTGTTTATTTGTGTATATGAAATGCTTCAAGAAATCTGCACTCCCATTTGTTAATTCATTCTGAGGCGATGTCTTGTTACCGTCATATCTTTGCACTCTGCAGTTTCAGTGTTCGAGGAGAAGCCACTCGGGCAACAGCCGGAAACCGTCGCGGACAATTATGGATACCGTAAGCCTAACGTGACTACGTTTCATAAGTGGCATTTCAGTGAAGTGCAGTGATATGTAATTGATTATCACAACAACATTACAGTGCTGAATAGCATTCATTCAAGAACTAGTGGCGTGTTATTGTAATACCAGCTACAAACCTCGTGCAGTTTCCTTAGGTAGAGTGCAGGGAAGTGTAATTACGTGTGGTGTGTATATACATTATAATCAGAGGCGAGGCGTCCGGTCATCGGGAGATGCGGCGATGACAAAGCAAAATAATATTGCTTTTTAAATATTTTAGGGAAGAAGAAAAAATAAATCAGAATATTCGCATATTTGAGCGAAATTAGTCAAGTAACACCATTAAACAGCTAGAAATACGCAAGAGGTTGGCTAAGTTTAGTGCATTGAAAGAAGAGTCCAGTTCTACACCCCTCCCCCCGTGCTCAATCGTCCCGCTGCGTTTCCGTTGAGTGCAATGGTGTCAGGTAGGCCAGCTCATCGCAGCAGGTCTGCGAATCCAAGGTCCTTCGACCGCTTTTCCCCTGCATTGGAAGGTCTGGTCATGAGAGACCTTTTTTTTTTCAGCCTCCTTGTTTACAAACACGGCAGGGTTTCTGTGACATCAAGATGAAACTTCTCAGACTGTCCAGCTCTGTAAAGCATGCAACGCTCTTGTTTTTTAAGAGAAAAAAACACATTGAAGGGCATCGCAACGCATCTTACACAGAATACATGATGAAAGTAAGTAATGGTGCATAGAAAAAAAAAAAGTAAGCAAAAGCATAAATTTCTCCACGGTTAGTGCTAGAAAGAACTGAAAAAAAAAGCATTCTGAATCCATTCTATTTTCTTCATAGTATTTCTTTTTTAATTTTTTTGGATCCTGCGGTTCAAATATAGATTTTTGGGGGAAACAAATGTTCTTGGTTTACAAAACACGAAGTACTTCCTGCTGTTTTGTGTTTACTATGCTTACAAATCACAAGATTGATCAAGATTTTTGTTCTCGAGGTGATAGACATACGTACTTACTCAAACAGAACCTTTTCCCTAACATACCTTACTTTCACACTAGGGACGGCCAAAAATATCAGGATTCCGGAAAATCTAAAAATCTCGATTCAAAAATTCTACTACCCGGATTTCGGAGAGAGAAGTTTAACAATTTTTCCTTTTTTAGATTTAGCCATCTCTACTTCACACGTCATGTACGAACACTTATCATCATTATCAAGGTAGTAATGCCCCCTCCCCCTTCCCCTTCCCGGGTTGAAATATTGACCCTGACGTTTGGCAAGTCTTGCAATGACTACGTAAAAATGTCACGCTTCGCCACTGATTATAATACATAGTTGTGGCGGCGATTGGGTTCCAAAACCGGAGGTGGGGGGCAAGGTACCAAAACTGGGAGGGGCAAAGACAGTATATTTCCCTTTGTAGTTAAGATTTAGCATAGTGCGGGGGTAAAAGTGGCGAAAAGTTGGGGGCAACTCCGCTCCTGATCGCCGCCACTGGTTATAGTTATCAGTGTATGTGCCTTTATTGTCTTTACAACTTCCAATAAGTTCGCGGTGAACTTAGCCCTACAGTGATATAATCCATTACAGAGGGATGTAATTGGCAACCTACAAATACGCATATATTTAGATCCTTCCGGTCCGGATCATCGTTCATTTTTGGTCGGACAGGTTCTACATTAATTTTTGGTCCTTTTCGGACCGGTGCCTTCCCGATGGCGCAGTGGTAGCGTCGTCGCCTTGCAATGAAGGGGTCCCGGGTTCGATACCCGGTGGAGCCACTTGGCACAGTGGTTCGGATCCCACTTCAAACTGTAGGTCCAGTCCCGATTAGCCTTACTGTGCATAAAGTGGGCATAAAACACCAAATCAATAACAATATCTTCGGATCTGATTCATCAATCAATTCAGTTTCACACTTTATTGTAAAAACAACAGTACAATGTACTTTTCACACTTCAACAATTGAAACGCAAGATAATTCTACTTCATTTCAACGTCCCCTGTTAAGCTCGCACTCGTCGTGATGTTGCTTACATTGCCTACCCGTAGAAGCACATCACTGCTGATCCAAACTGATTATATTAAAGCAAAAAGCTGCTTATTTCATTTGTAAATTCCGACAGTACTTACAATGCACGATGATACAATGTACTCACATTCAGTTTTCGCTCGAAAACTAGATTATGCAACATAATGTAATGCGAAGGTGGTTCCTCTGCATGTGCTGCACAATGTCCTGGTTACGTGCAGAGTTGGGTTACAGCGCCATGAATAACGTAGTGTGGAAAACGACCCAAGAAACTGGTTCCCGCGACTGATGAGAACATAGATGGCAGTGCGATCAGTATCGGTGCTAATTTTCTTATAAAGGTAATGCGGCTTTGTTAGTTTTTGGAATATATTGTGTAGATTTGTTCGTCTTGAAAGGCGGTACGTGAATTGATGGAAACAGTTAATTTTTGTGGAGTGATTTGCAGTCACGAAATGGCATTAATTTGGAAAGAAAAGTAAAATAAAATTAATAAATAAATAGCATGCGTGCGTAACACAAGAAGAAACATCGCAATGTGATTCCGGACGTCAGGTTTGGACTGTGTGTTAGAGTTTATTTTTCTATGTTATTATAATATAAATAGTATCCTGAGAGATATTTCATACCGAGGCGGCAAACCACAAGTGTCGCTTGAAAGCGAGCAGTCGGAAATCAATGCAGCCTTTCGAACCGTAGGGACACAAGCTCTGACTGCACCGTTTCCTCAAGGAGATTTTAGACCAAAGCGACACGCGACAAACGATACGAGGTTTCACACCAAAGCGACACGGGTCATTCGGTCCAAGGCAACTTTCATACCGAAGTGACACATGTTGCTTGGTAAGGAGCCAATCAAGAGCAACATTTCACATCGTAGCGGCATGACGGGAAGCACAGGCCAGCGTTTAGTGTTGCTCACGGGACGGGATATGTCCCGTCTCGTCTCGTGTCTCGTCTCGTTTTCGAGACCAGACACGAGACGGGACAAGCCTTTTGAAATTCGAGACGGGACGAGACGGAATGCCTTTCTCGTCTCGTTTTCGAGACGAGACACGAGACGGGACGGGACGGCTTTTGAAAAGTCTCGTCTCGTCTCGAATGTCTCGAAAAAATAAAAGCAAAATATTTAATCAGTTGCAAATACTTGTTTGCTTGGAATAAAGTATTTCAATTAGAAACGTTGATAAGCGTGTATTACGTCAAAAGAAGACTATTTTAGAGAGAGTAATGAATGAATTGAATACCTAAACTTATTTTCAATACTCTTTCGAAACGCAGCTTTACTCCCCATTCTTTTCCAATTTATTCCAGGTTAATAACTTTATGTTACGATAGTACTCCAGATACTAATACAATTCTGGATAACATCAAGTAAAAGGGCAGGTAGAGAAGGTGGAAGGAGGGGCCAAAACATCGTGGAGTGTCTGAGTCATAGATTTATCTTGTAAAAATAGTCTCAGCTCTATGGGTTGGAAAGATAAACGGACCGACGGATAGGGTTTATTATGATTATTATTTAATTTTTACATCAAAGGGTGTACAGAAGTGAATGTTATTAGGATGTAGGAAATATATTGTAGGAGACATGGCAGTACAAATTGATAAGGAGTTGTTGAGAAAGTTATTAAGGAGTTCAAGATATTAGCAAGACTAAGAGAAGGAGATAATTAGGTACAAATAATCTTGCATTATCCCACTCCGAACAGCTGAGAGCTAAAGAGGAGGAGAAAATACGGGAAATATGGAAATAACTAATTTGGTGATTTTAGTGTTTACAGGGAACCATGACAAGATTTTACCACATGATTATTTGCACGGGTTGCGAAATTATTAGAATGTTATGGAAATTTCGGAAATGTCTTTGTTCAGAAAATTCTTGTTGTTTCCCTCAGGCAATCTACAGGTGGTTGGATTCGATTTCTTTACGTCCGTTTGGAGATTATTTGCAATGCTTTTTTTATTTATTTATTTCTTATTTAAGGAGAATACTATTCCTTGCATTGTAATAACGAAATACCAAGGCTAATATAGAATAGATTTCAAATGAAGAAGTGCACAAAGTTCTGTATAATCGTCGTAGAAGGAAACGTTGTTCTACGAGGGGACTCCCCGATGGTACAGTGCTAGCGTCGTCGCCTTGTAATCAAGGGGTCCCGGGTTTGATACCCGGTGAAGGCACATAGTGATTTGAATCCCACTTTAAAGTGTGGGTCCAGTCCCGATTAGCCTTTCTGTAAATCAGATGAAGGAATGTTGTAGCTGTTATTTTTATTCTATGAATTTAGCCTTCAAAACAAATTTCACAAAGTAGTTTTATCAAATTTCAGAGGGAAGCTGACAGCAATGTCAGGGTGGCGGGAGCCTGTTTATGGCCAGGGTGTATTCCGAGACTATTTTTCGCCGTTCCCCACTGACAGAGGTTTCGCTTTGAACAATGGATACTGTTGCTTCAGGGGGCAAACACCAAACATAGGGGCGAGGTTGACCTGCAGTAGCGGGTAAGTGCCATAAATCCAGGCCTGAAGTAGGAATGAAGGTTGATGCAAGGGAGAGGCAATAAAAATTCTGTAATTTGGTTTGCTTGCTGACGAAGTTTTGCAGGAAAAACTGAAAAGGAAAACGGCAGACTTTGAATGAAAGAGGGACAGTGAACAGAAGTTTTTTGTATTATTCGCCGACACACAAGCTTCCATTTCCAAGGCGAGGCTATCAACAGCGAAGTTATTAGAGGGTTGGAAGCAGTGACGACGCCAGAGGGGGGCAGGAGGACGCCCCATGTCAGTCACTTCGCCCCCCCCCCACCTGGGGCCCCAACTGAAGTTAATTAAATATCGAATAATAAGAGAGTTCATTCATTCACCTTTTCAAAGTGGTGTATTCTGCATGATATCACTTTCCTGCTTATAATACCAACTTGATTAACAAATATTAATTTGTTTAGTATATATATATATATATAGCTATCTGTTTTGACTTTCGTCAAAGATTCGAGCGCCGACCTGGGCATAGGTGATTTCTCATTCATTTATGTCCTGTAATAGCCGAGATTAACCTAAGTTTTAACCAGTCTTAAGAACTGGGAAAAAATGTTGAATGTGGATGGTTTTAAAACATAACGAATATTTTGAGGACCGCAAGACATCATCTGTAGTACGGGCAAATTATTCTAATCGTGGTCATTAGTGACAACGCTAATTAGTAAAAGACATTCAAAGTTGATTCAAGATTTAGTTGGTTGGTTGATTTGATGTTTTCAGTCCACTTTATGCACAGTAAGGCTAATCGGGAATGGACTTATAGTTTAAAGTGCCTCCACTGGGTATCGAACCCGGGACCAAAGGTGATCGAAGAAAACCCGTCACTACATGTCAGTTGTTGTGGATTCATCGTGGTTTCTTACTATTCAGGGACTTGAATTTCGAGATGATGAGTCTGAGGAAACCTTAACAAAGGGAATTTCTTCGATACTCTTGAAGTTAATGAGGGGATATTATTTGGAAATGTATTGAACTTGAACCTTAAAATGCAAATTACACTTAAAATTCGATTCAAAACATATCGCGGGCAGGTAAAAGAACGCTTATTATGATTTGCCACTCTTCAATCATTAGATGCAGGTTCGCTCTTTCTCGTACATATCAAAATCGAAGAACTTCTTCCCACAAACTCCATAGGTGTCTGTAATTGTGTAGAACAGACATACGTTGGAATGGTAGAGTATGAGTAAGTAATGCCAGGGTCAGAATATTTCTTGAATTATGAGATAACTGAAACCTTTGTCTGATTTTTTATCCTGTGATAACATTTCCCTGAAAGGTGAAACACAAATTTTGCCCAAAACTCTTCAGCGTTACGAAGATGGTTGTCCTTAAAATCTTGCTTGAGCTTGCTCGAAACAGGATGCTGGATGCAGACTGCCTCATTTGGCTGTTCTTGCCATTGAGAAGAAATGTCAAGTCCTGGACGTACCAAATGTGGGCAATGTCTTCTCCAAAGCACATAGAGCAGAATTCTCCTGCAGGAGAATTGCACTTCACTAAGTGCCTCACATTCTTTCTAATACTTAAGAAGACTAATTTCTTCCAACGTAACGTTTATTTTGCAAGAAAATTAAACTCTTCGAAGCATTTTTTCGTCATTTATATTATTATCTTATAACTTAAATATTTATATCAGTAGTTTCATCTCAAGAAAGACGATGAATTATAAAATTATGAATGTCTTCCAATACTGAAATAGGCCACTGAAGACAAATCAACTTTACAATAAAAAAGAATTAATGTCTTTATTAAAACGAATCATGTGGAGATAAACTCGTAATCAAGAAGTGAATTTGAGCAGTAAACGTCCACTCTAAATAAAAGACAAACACAAAACACCATACATGAATATAATAATAATAGTTTATTTTAAGTGTTGAGCACAGTATGAAACCTAATACAGCACTAAGTCAAATACAAAAGTACAAAGTTACACGAATAGAATATATAAGCTGCAGAATAACATAACATAACAAGTTAGCATATTTACACTTCAAGTTACAGTTTTCAATGAGATCTATTATATCTCTGATACTAATAATTGTTTATTGTCATATAATATTGTGCAATTAACTGTGTATTGTTCTAATAATAATAATGATCATATTTATTGAAGTGATGATAACGATTAAACAACCACTATGTTATACAAAATTAAAAAAATTGAATACATAATTATAAAATAAAACAGTAGATCCTACAATTTTATACATCAACATAAATTCAAATTGTAGGTTTCAACAAGATCTGCTACTAAACCTCTTGCCTTGTTTAGGCATGTGAGAATTGAGATATACCTATGTGAATATCTGGGAATTTTATAAGCTATATTATTCAAAAAGTATTCACTGTCAACTTGGAAATTTAATATCTTCTCTACAAAATTTAACCTTTTCATTTTTCTTCTTAGGAAAACATATTCAACTGTGATAACCATTCAGAGTAATGTTGGTCATAGTAATTTTTTTTAAACTTTGCGCATAATAACCTGATAAAAAGTTTTTGAACTGATTCAACTTTTTGAAGGTGACTGGTTGCAGTCAGAAACCATAATTCATTTGCATATTCAAGAATAGGACGAGCTATTGTTTTATACAGGAATATTAAGGTATCTTCCTTTTTAAAAACTTTCCATGAGAAAAATATATAACCAAGCATTCTCTTTGCTCTTTTGCAAATTTCTGAAATGTGCTCATCAAATATGAGAGAGGAGTCTATTACTATTCCTAAGTCTTCATGACTGTCGCACACTTGGATTTTATTTTCATAAATAAAATAGTTGGAGACTATATAATGAACTTTCTTAGTACATCTTAAAACTTTACACTTTATAATAATAATTATTATTATTAATATTATTATAAGTATTATTATATATGTATATATATGTGTAGTGTTTTCGGGCGTGTTAATGTGACTGCCCCCTTACAATATTTTGTTGCCAGCCTTCCGCCCCCCCAGTCACATTTCCCTGGCGCCGTCACTGGTTGGAAGTAAATTGATTAGGACGAGGAAAGTAACATTAGCTGTTGACAGTGTTGCACCGAAGGACGTGATATGTGCTACTGTTTGTATAAATGATAGGAAATTTAAGCAAAAAATTATAATTGTTGAGACTTGATAGTTGTTTCCTTCATTTCATCGTGGGAAGAGGTTTTCTGAGACAGAGTGGGATTATTTTACAGATACATGAGAAAGGGTGGTTGTTTTATAAAGATAGAGACGTATTTTGCATATTTTTAAAAGTTCAGATAAATCGAGAATTTAGACTTACTGTTATGAAAAGAAATAACGCAGTACAAGGAAAGAATAACTCTGCACATTTCTCGCACCTGGTGGGATGCAACACACATTCACAAGGTATTGCAGGAAGTCTATGAACGAGGATGAAGACGGATATGTGAAATTTGACTTACCTGCGGGTGAATTAGTGGATTCTAATATTCTTAAGGTTGATAATTTTTTAATTTTTTTTAAGTCCACTTGATTCACAAATAGGCTAAATCACGAACCTACCTACAGTTTAATGTGCGATCCGATCCACTTTTTGACTCCATTGGGTATCGAACGCAAGGACCGTTCATTACAAGACCTCGACTTTATTACTACGCCATCGGGGAGGCACCCAATTTACACAAATATGTTGATTCCAATAACACGTTATATGCATAATCTGATAATGATGCACTTTTGGTGCATCTAAACATAATTTTTCAACTATAGCATGTCTAAAAGAATCATTCAAGTTGGGATTTTTATAACTTCAGGAGGCACGGCTCTGTAAATATGCGATATGAACTAAATGCAGGTTTGCCTTCCATACGTGGTGGTTTTTTCACGTTTCTTCGCTTCGTAAAACATACACTTTTGCAGGAACGGCTTCTTGCATCCTCCTGGGGCCTTGCTCTAGCTAAACAAGAAAATATATTTGTTTAGCATAATCGAGGGTTACTTATTCCTGCCGAACTCACTAGAAAACAAGGATTCTATTGGGATCATACGGCTTTAAATGACAGTATCAATGAAGATTTATGATGTAAACTACTACTTATAATAATGAGAATAAAATATTAACCAGGAACTTTATTCTTCAACTGGATGTAACATCCTTCTTTGTTATTCAGCAAATAGTCAATTTATCACCTTTTTTGACATTAATTTTCTTGCCAGGACGGCTGTTTTTATGCAAATTTTGGCGATCTTAACTACACGTACGCTAGATATTAGCTAATATTCGTGCTGTTATATTACTATTCTTCTACCATCTTTGTAACATTTCATGTAATAACAATAATAGAATTAATTAATTTACATATTCAAGTGAACATACATATGAATTATATTAATGTATTAATTTAAACATTTGCTTAATTGTTGTCGTTAATGTTATTATTATTATTTTTTCTGAAACACTTGGCTCGGACACCTTCCCCGACATATATTTCTAGATGCGTGCCTACCGAAGGATAAATTAGATGAAGCGATGGTGGTACCGGACTTAGAGGCTAAAGGGAAAACAAAGAAGTATGTGCGTCATAAGCTGAGCATAAGAAACAGCACAATATCACAAAGAAACACTTTTTGAAACTTATGTCATAGAAGATGTTTAACAATATTAAGAACAATAAATGTTTTCTATTTGTAATATACTAAGTATTGAAATTTTAAATAGTCTTTTGTGTTCGTACTACACATTTAAAAACTTTTTTGTTGCTCCCAGCGCCAAGCTTAGAATTGAAAGAAAAAATGTACATTTTCATAGTGCATGGAAGTGCGACATTCAGAAAGAAAGAAGGTCTAGTGGAAAACATTTGAAGACTTCCAAAAGGTATAGCAGTAATGAAAAAGAGCACTCACTTATGTACGATGGATAGACAGTTGTATGGAAGCGAGGAAAAACACAAGGTAGATTTCATAAGATACCTAGCAATCAGTAACCAAGAAACTGCATTTTTAACATTAATGTCCTCATGATTAACGAACCTTATTTATTCTCACCACGCAATGGTTAAAATATTTGGAGGTTTTTCCAACTTTCCGGAAAAATATTGTGTTTCTGCTACTTTTGACTTTTGTTGGCATGATATCCCGGATCACTTTTACGAGACGAGACGAGACAAAACGAGACGGGACAGAACCCTTCGAGACGGGACACGAGACGGGACAAACTAATATTTTCGAGACGAGACGAGACAGCATTTTCACGAGACGGGACGGGACAGACCAAAGTCTCGTCTCGTCTCGTGGGCAACACTACCAGCGTTCGGTTGGTGAAATCCTCAAGCGATAAGTGTCGCGTGCCGCTTGTCGCTTTGGTGCATAATCTCACTAAAGCAAGACACTCATTCCATCGCGTATGCGCGAACAACAAACCACGGCAACATGTTGCAAGCTATTGAGGAAATGGCCCAGTTTGAGCGACGCAGAAGCGACAAAGCGACGCGTGTGGCTTATCGTGTCGCCTAGACCTGTTGTTGTAATGTGCGGTTTATCGTGTCTCCTATCTGTTGTTCGCAAGCAACGCTTGCTAATAGGCTGAAGGCACCATGTCGCTTGTCACTTAGTTGGGAACTGCCCCTGTAGCGCGTCGCTTCGGTCTGAGCACCCTTGCTTTAAGGAGCTTTCCGACCGAAGTAACAAGTAGCATGCGAATACGCCATATGAACGTGTCGTTTGCTGTTTGGAACCTCATGTGCAATGAATGCTATTTTACAGTCTGGAAGTGTGTGTCACTAGTATGACAGTGTCAACATCCCGTGTCGCTTGTACCATTGGTTTGTAAGTTTCCTTACACTCATGTCGATGGCACTAAGAAAGTTTTGTGCGGTTCCAGTTGTCGTTTCATGCAATCATCATTATTATCATCGCCACGATTAGTTTAAAGCGGAAGGAAAGAGACAGTAAATATAAAAAAATACAAATGCTTCAATGTGTTATCTTTAAACTAAATGATGATGATGATGATGATAATAATAATAATAATGAACCTAATTCATACCAAAAATTTAGTTGCCAAGAGCATTCCACGCGTATTTTTTCTCCCGTATTATTAACGAAAGTATGACGAAAACAGGACGTGGTCGGCTGTCTGGAATGTTCGTTAATATCTTCGCGACCACTGTACCAAATATCATAGCAATTATCACATTCATAGAAATGCTTCATGTAAAAGAATCAGACGTTGCAGCGAAAACTCCATTTACTTCCATTATAAGCAGTCGAACACCAAGCACCGGGGTCAACACCAGCGCCTCTAGCGGATCATTTTCGAGTGGAACCAGCCAGAGAGCGCAGAAACGTGCCGTTTTCCACACTATGTTATTCAAGGCGCTGTAGTTCGGTCTTCTTCTGACTGATGCAAGAGGCGAAATACGTCTCACCATGCTTTTGACGTCATGGGCGCCTCCAGGAACGCTCAGCATAGTGACCTGCTACGTCACACACTTGTATGGCCTTTCCTGGATGCAGAGTTGAGAGGTAGCGCCGTTCCACCTGCTGCTAACAATTCAAAATCACATCGTGTTTGCCCTGTGGCGTCTACAGCTAAAATGGCAGAGCGTGTTGTGCTGTTGGATACGGTGCCACTATTCATGGATTATGAATCGATTATGTAGGAGTGGATGCCATTTTCCAAATAAAAGTGTGTGGTAAAGCACATGCGTAGATCTAGACACACAATTGAGGGGACATGTTATATTCCTAAATTGAGAGCTTTAGTTGCAACAAATTCTCCGTGGTTACAATTTTATCTCTCCAAAATAATAACCATGGAGGAGGAGTGACATCGAGTGTAGAAAAGTTGTAGTAAATTTTATTTAAGGATCTATGCTTAAATTGAAAATTACTTTCGTATAGAAGTGTGTGACGGTCCTGTGAATCCGCACAATATAATTATATGTTTATTGAAATTATTAATTTCATATTATTATAAAAAATCACTTTATATTAATGTTTAAAAATGTATAATTATTACTTTGTACAACGTTAATTATGTTTTATGTTATTTATTGCAATATACGCTGTATAAACGAGATATTTGGAATTCTAACGTTGCTATAGCAACGAGAATCAATAGTCGTTATGTGGTAATGTGTGTGACAAGAAATGGAAATATAGGTAATAGTGAACTGCATATTGCTCAGTTATTTCACTAATATATAGGCCCATAGAAGTTGTATCTTCATCTTCGCGTTTTTAGTTTCAAATATTTATGAACGAAATGTAATCGTGCTAATGATTGACTAGTGAACGTCACAGTATAATTGGTGGTCCAGTATTGTGGAACGTTATCAGCACGATCTTGAGTGATGTGTTTTGCGTGTTAACTTACAATATTGTTCTCGTGAATCTAGTTTGTACATACATTTATATTATGTACGCATCAAGTAATCCTTATAATCTGAGATCCAAAACAAGTCTTACAGCTAGATCTATCAATTGTGGCGATGAACTTGATGAATCACAAAATAAGAATGGTGCCATGAATATGGTGAAGTGCTGCAAAGATCCCGATAAGGAAAGGTTGGTAGCTTGTGAAAATTGTGGCCATTGGTATCATTTACAATGTTTGGGTTTGTCCGATAAGCATTGGGAGTTATACCAGTTAAATGAAAATTATTTCTGTACAGATTGTGATCCATCTTATGATCCGTTCAGTATTGAAGCTTTCGTGCAATGGAAAAGAAGTCAAAAAATGTTCAAGAAATTGACTTTCGTCCTTCTGTGTTGGCAGAGACGTCAACGGGGCAAAGTAATGTTCCTTTTCATTGATCTGCTGGCAGAGTTAAGAAAAATCAGCGAGTCACAACAGATGGAATTTACAAAAATTAGGGAAACTCAAGATTCTATGAGGCAAACTCAAGAGTCTCAACAGCTTGAGTTTACAAAAATGAGGCAAACTCAAGAGTCTTATCAGCTTGAGTTTACAAAAATCAGGGAATCTCAACAGGAAATTCAAAATTCACAGCAACTACTTAAGCTTGACTGCCACGAATTGAGTACATCGTTACGAAAGGAATTAGCTGAAGTTGCCGAGTCCTGCAAATTAGCAACACGTTCATTACATCAGGAAATGGAAAGAGAAGTGCAAGGACTAACAGAGAAAATCGAGGAAGTCAACACTACTTGTACAGAGAATTCCGATTTACTTGCTGGATTGAATGATCAGATTGCAGAATGCCAGAACAATGTTTCAGGGTTGTCTCGGCAAGTTCAAAGATTTGAAGTCGTTGTGAGCAAGGACGAAATAACTAAGCGCGTGGAAGCATGTGAGGAAAATATTACTAAGTTAACATCTAATATTTCGACTAATGTTGAATCAAGTAATCCTGTACAAGTTTACAGTTCTCATGTGAATAGTAACTGTCAACCTGGTATTCCTGAACGGACCCTAACCTCTCCTAAATCATCTGATTCTTCAGCGCGTGATGTTTTTGATCATGAACACAATCGCATTGCTTCACAAAGACACAAACGTTCTAGAAATAATCGAGTGAGAACTAGTAATACTAACAAGTTATGTCAATCAACCCGTTCTTTATATTCTGATGGTTCTGGTCAGGAAAGAAAGAGGCAACTAAACCAAAAGTCAGCAAATCCGCAAAATCATCGATGCGATTATCCTGACAATTGTATGCGTTCGCTTACTCAAGAACCTCGACGGTCGGTAAGATTGAATGAACTTACTGTTCTTCCTAAATATTCTGGAGATCCTGAAAAATCAAGCCCACATAAGTTTATTAAAACTTTAACGTCCTACTTAGACTCACTGCAAGTTCCTGACATGCAAAGGCTTGAATCTATTACTAATTGTTTTCAAGGACCTGCAGAAGGTTGGTATAATACTCATGTCGATTCGTTTACATCGTACAAACAGTTTGTTGACGAATTTCTGAATCACTACACGTCTTATTCGTTAACTCAGGCTCAATTATCTGAACTTAGAAGTCGTAAATATGATCCTAAATCGACGAGTAGTATGGAAGTTTTTGCTATTCGTACGCATTCAGCATATTATAATTTAGTTGATCGTCCGAATGATGCAGAAGTTATTGATATTTTAATCAATCAGTTGCCCACATATATTGCACAAACAATATTAGCTGCTAGATTAGTTAAAATGGATGATGTAATTGCTTTACTAAAGAGGTTGGATTTAGTGAATTCAAGATCAAACAAGAGTTTTAATGTTCATGATAATGTACGTGAAAAAAATTTCCGACATGATGGGAATAATTCTAAAAGTTTTACCGACAATAATAATGCAAGGGCAAAACTGAGAGTTCAAAGTGTTGCTAAAAGTTCATCGTTTGTGAACGATGATGAACCTAATGGAAATCAAGGTTCAAGACGTAACGTAAGACCTAATGATAGCGTTCATTTTGTTTCTTCTAGCGATGAAAATAAAAGAATTAAGATTCCACGTACATATGTTCCATTTGTTGCTGAAAACCAACAATCAAACTCCAGCCAGAAGACGATGATATTTAATAGAAATAATAATTTTGGGAAACCTAACCTAACTAACAGACCATATAATCGTTACAGGCGTAATGGTGCAGGAACTCAAAATTTCCGGCAAAATAGAAGTCCACAAAGCTCACGATACTTCAACAATAATGGTAGATTTATGAGCAACAGTTTCAATGCCAGAAACGAACAAGAAGAACAGCAATTTACACTGCGTCCTAACTCTCAGTTCTCTAACAATAATTTTCACTCATTCCAACCATGCCGTGTATGTGCCAATTGCGGATATTCGTCTTCTCAGTTGTCAACGGGAAACAGTTGCAATGCAACTGCAGTGGCGAATACTCCATTAAATGAAAATGCTCCATCTTTCGATCCAAGAGAAACTTCTTGTAAACAGTTCATTTCTTCTGTCCCTGAAGCAACATTAAACGAACGTCGCGGGTAAACGTGGACCAGTTTGCTCGCACTAACATAATGGAGGGTCCGTCTAAATCATATCGTAGTGATAATATAGGCACAACTTGTCAGTATGCTGTATTAAGTAATTCCATTTTATCTGAAGTTGATCATTGTTATCCACTTTCAATATTTTTTCAATTAGATTGGTACGAAGATGAACGTACTTGGATTTTAAATGATACTGGTATACCTACTCCTATTACTGATCAACCTTTGATCGCAGGAACAGTTTGCGGTATTACCATACAGTGTGGCATCGACAGTGGAAGCCAGTGAAATTTAGTCAGTTATGAATTATGGTGCAGTATAAAATCAATTATTCCGAGTGCCAAACTGGATACAGTGGATCAACTTAAGTTATTGCCGTTTGCAGGACATCAGAAGTTTCGTGTTGCTGGTCGGAAGATTATAAGTATTTCAATTAACTCGGAAGTTTTTTCTTTGGAGATGTTTGTATTGAAGCAACTGCATGCTGAATTAATTCTCGGAATACCATTTTTAAGGCAATACAAAGCTGTACTCGATTTTAGAAGAACCGAAATTAGTTTGATGCCGTCTACTGGTTCCGAATTGGTTCAGCCATTTAACTAGCAAAATCACAACTGATAGGGATCGCTGCCAGATGCAGGAAATTACTATAGTCAAAGAAGCAGAAAATTTTTACTTGTCGTTTCTCTAGATCAGATCACAACGAAGGTGCGGTCGTGTGAATCACTCAACACGGAGCAGCAGTCTCAGCTTGAGAATCTAATAATAGAATATCATAGGTTGTTTTCTGATCGACCCCGATCTGCATTCGTAGAACCTTATCAAATTGAACTAGACACAAAGGAACCAATCAAGGCACCTATATATCCGGTACCGTTCGCCAAAAGAGCAGCGTTAGAAAGGGAACTAGAGAAATGGAAGGCCTGGGGAATAATTAAAGAGATGTCTTCGCCTTATTTAAACCCAGTACATATCGTCCCAAAATCTATGGTGAGTGGCGTCCAGTGGTGGATTTTCGTCGCCTAAACCAACATGTAATTTCACTACTTACCCATGTTGAACCTATAAACGAGCTACTTCAACATTTAAAGGGTGCAAGATATTTTTCTTCGATTGATCTCTCCTGTGAATATTTTCAAATACCACTTACGCCCGACTCATATAAGTACACAGCTTTTTCGTATCGAAGACGACAGCACGTGTTTTGTTACTTGCCATTTGGTATAAAATCATCTGTTTCTGTTGAGAGAATGAATAAGGTGTTTGGACCAGAGACGCATTCATTTCTGATGATATATGTTGATGACATTTTAATATTTAGCCCAACAATACAGAAACATTTTGAACATCTTGATTATGTTCTACACATTGCAGGTGACGAACATGTCCATAAAATTTGCCAAATGCAAATTTTTCCAAACGAAATTAAGTTTTGGGTCATGTGGTGTCTGGTTCCGAGATTAAGGTCGATCATGATAAAGACTCAGCTATTCTACAGTTTCATTCCTCAAAACAAAAAGTAACTTCGCAAATTTTTAGGACTGGCAAATTGGAGGAATCGTTTTATACATGGATTTTCAGATATTGCTAGTCCATTATATCATCTTTTACGCAAGAATGTGCCATTTTATTGGACACCTCAGTGTCAAGAAGCTTTCTTGTTACTAAAGAATGCTCTAATTTCAGTACCAGCATAGAGTCAACCCGAATTTGAGTTGAGGTTTTGTGTTTCTGTTGATGCAAGCCAGAAAGGATTGGGTTGTGTACTTTGGCAAGTTGATAATGATGAAATTCGTGTCATACAATACGGCAGTCGTGCTCTTAGGGGAGCAGAGATTACATATAGTACACACGAATTGGAATGTTTAGCTATATTATTTGCTCTGGAGAAATTTGCTATATATCTTAAAGGAACTGATTTCAACTTATATTCAGATCATAAGTCGTTGTCTTGGCTTAAAACTGCACAATCACTTAATTCTCGTCTTACGAGATGGGCTCTCAAACTGCAGTGTTTTGATTTCACGTTATATCATGTCCCAGGAGTTTCGAATAATATTGCTGATACGTTGAGCAGATTTCCGCCTTGTACTACTTATTCTGCACTTGATGATAAATTATATATCAATCAAGTAATTGTGGAAGATTCACAAGATGATACTTCTTCTACTTGGTTAAAAGCTCAACGAGCACATGAAAAATGCAATAATATAATTTCTCACCTGGAAGATAGTACAACTGATAAGGAGTTTTCAAAGTATCTTCTTCACAACAAAATTCTTTTTTATAAACCCAATTCAGATGAAATTTGTAAACTTGTAGTGCCACGTGAGCTTATACCTTTGGTATTGCATAAGGTGCATGATTTAAATGGACATTTTGGTTATCAGAAAGTTTTAGCAGCTTGTAAAAGGGCATATTTTTGGCCGTACATGAGAAAATCAATTAAAAATTACCTGAAAGATTGCTTAGAATGTGCACGAAAAAAGATTGTAGGTCGGCCGTTGCGGAGAGATGAATATCACGTCGTTTCTCACCAACCTCACGATTTCCTCTATTGATTTAATCGGAAAATTACCAAGATCACGTACATATGAATATCTCCTCACAATTGTAGACGTTATGTCAAAGTTTGTTATGATTTATCCGTTAAGAAAAGCGACTGCCAGGGAAATTATCAATCGTTTTGAAGAACAATATTTTAAACATTACCCTGTATGTAATGTATTATTATCAGATTGTGGAAGCCAATTTACATCAAATGAGTGGAAAGCCTACGTGGATTCAAGGAAAATTAAGCATATTACTACCACTACATACAATCCGAAATCTAATCCTATTGAGAGGTACAATAAGGAGATTGTTAGGTTACTGCGATTATTCTGCAATGATAATCACACCAGTTGGTATCCAAAAATAAATTATATTATTCAGTTATTAAATCATTCATGCTCTTCAGTTACCGGATTATCTCCTAGTGAACTTTTCTTACATGAAGATATGAAGGACTCAATATTTGAACAAATCGGCTGGCCAGAACAAATTAAATCTTTGCCATGGAAACGCAAATTGTTTTTAGCAGAAATCAGGACTAGACAATCTAGAAGAAGTAGGAAGATTAAGAATGCATTGAACTCGATCAAACTTCAAACAGGAGATTTGGTTATGATAAAAAATAGGCAAGTTAGTTCTAAAATTAACAGCCAGATTCATAAATTGTTCAACTTGTATATTGGGCCATTCATTGTCAAGGAAATTAAGGACAATAATGCAATTCTTTACACAATGAACCAGCAATATTATGACAAGGTGAACTTTTCAAATCTTCGAGTGTTTAACTGTTCGGAAGAAAAGAGGAATCAACTCTTGTCTGAAAATTAAATTTATGAGAGTAGATACTGGAAAAGGGAAACCATTCTGTTTATTATTTTGTACAATTGAATGTTGTATTATGTTCTGACTTGTTATTACCTGTTAGGCACAAATCTGTTTAGGTGCACGTTGTTGTCGTATGTCAAATAGTATTGTCTATTTGTAACATTGTGTTAGTTATGTTGATACACATCTGACTGATTTATAAATTAAAACTCCTCCTCGGTGTTTCGTAGTTTTCATTTTCCCGGAGGAGGGGAATATTGTGACGGTCCTGTGAATCCGCACAATATAATTATATGTTTATTGAAATTATTAATTTCATATTATTATAAAAAATCACTTTATATTAACGTTTAAAAATGTATAATTATTACTTTGTACAACGTTAATTATGTTTTATGTTATTTATTGCAATATACGCTGTATAAACGAGATATTTGGAATTCTAACGTTGCTATAGCAACGAGAATCAATAGTCGTTATGTGGTAATGTGTGTGACAAGAAATGGAAATATAGGTAATAGTGAACTGCATATTGCTCAGTTATTTCACTAATATATAGACCCATAGCAGTTGTATCTTCACCTTCGCGTTTTTAGTTTCAAATATTTATGAACGAAATGTAATCGTGCTAATGATTGACTAGTGAACGTCGCAAGTGCAAGTTCGACAGAACACACAATTTTTATTTTGTGGCTGTGTGACCTTATTGGTTCTAAACCTTTGTTATAACATACGCCCCACTAAACGTGAAAGATAGATTAATTTCGATAACGTGCTTTGGAATGAGATCGTTATTCCTAAATAGTTTCATGCCATTGTCAATAGGACAATAATTATTTGATTTAATTTTTATTATTTAGTGTCGCTTTTCTGCCACTTTTGGCTAATCACGACGATGAGAATAACGTAAGTGATGACATGATGAAATTGACGAAGGGACACTCACAAAGAACACCCGTGCCCACGCCGGGATAAAAAAAAAAACAGGATACCCTGGTGTCGTATCACGCTATGCTAACCCCTACACCAAGGAGGGCGGCTTAAGAACAAAAATTTTAATCAGTGAGCATCATTTGCAATATTGTATAACGATGTTGTGTTTATAACTAAAGTCCGCGTCAAATCTCCTGCATATGGCGAAAGCCAATAGCAGCGTACCGTGGCGGTGCCATGTCGAAATCTCACACGGAAAAGAGACAGCGTGGTTGAGCGAAACGCCTTGTCACGGAGAGCACGGCAACGCCGCACGTCTGTGATTCGCTGGTGCTGTTCAGCCGTTCAAGGCCATATGCAGGAGATTTGATGCGCACTCTAAGCATCTAGTTTCTCCGTAATAATGTTTGACATAGTTAAAATTTGCTTTTGTAGCTGAGAAAAAGATCTGTAATAAAAGGAATACAAAAACACATATATATGCACGAACTGGAATATGCCACAGCATTTTTAGTAGTCTTTATGATTAACTTTGCATGATCACAGTCTAAGTTATTGTAATACCCCCTACGTCGAATGCATTTTCAAATATCACACTTCTTAAATTAACGGTGCAATTTCTAGATATCACGCTCCCTTGAAAAGAATGCATTTCACACAGAAAATAGCCTCGATACTTGATGCCAATTTTTTGGCTAGTGCAGAATTCCTGGGGCACAACTTGGGGAGATGAAGATACATTAAGATGGCCAGAAATAAGAACAACCAATGCGGAATAGCATCACAAGCTTTTCCCCCACGGTATAGAAACACCTTCCTTATATTCAGCCACTGGTTTCCTCTCAATCTATTGATTTTACTACAAGATATAATAAATATGTTAAAGTGTTGAAGCATATCTTTTTAGGAGATTATTGTTGACTAGGTCTTAAATTAATTATGTTTGTTGCAGAACTAAATGCATGCATAATACTATCATTTTTTTATTACTTTCTTCACTTACAAAAGTACACTTTTACTTGTTGTTATATGTACGTAAGAAAATCTCTTGCATCGCGTTATAAACAACAACGGTATAAAAAAGACAGACACTTTAAAAACTTTACGCTAAATGTAGCTATCTTCTTTCATTTGGATGTGCTTCCTTTAAAAGGCTTCTGACATCCAGGAAAAAGATATTCGGTTTTTGTAATAACCAAAAAACCAGAAAGTTACCCTTCATTCCTCTTGGTGATCTGCAGATAAAGTCCACCCTTCGTCGACAATATGAAGGACTTTGGATCTAGTTTCATGGGGATCGGTGTCTGGCTGCAAGTCTTGAACTTGTAATGTCGAAGGAGGGAAACCAGCCCAACTTTTGTTTGCATAAGTCCAAATCTCATCCCTAGAAAAAAAAAGTAATGTAGGTGAATTTGAGACTCGAAGAAGTTCAGAATAAAAAATACATAATGATATGCAAAATCTGTATCTTAGAAATTGTATTTACCAAATCACCACATCGAAGGAAAAAATGCATTGCTTATAGCCTGCACATACTACTTTCGCCTTACATTGTGATTAACAAAAAAGTAAGAAAACTTAATTTAGTTACAGCAATGTTTTTGAAAGTTCATATTATTGTGGAACTACATGGCAATTTCCACAGAGCGACAAAATCTCACCAAAATATTAAATTAAGTATATTATATAATAGCAAATCATTATAATGCTCACATTTAAAGGAACATTTTTCATAAATACATTTAATATTTCATTGTTATTCTACCTATCTCACAGCGAATAGTTTAATTATACAATAAAGATTTTAATTTTTCAATACAGAGCAGCAGAATGTTGTCTATGCTTATTCTTCCCACTATTGTACTTGCGTAGACTTACGTGCTTTCATAAATTAGCCAATGATGTAAGTAAGGTATCTTATTATTGTTAACCTAATACTAATCTATTCTTAAATAAAAATGGTATAAAATAATGTTTGAATATACCATCATTAATATTTTTAAAATACGGAATACAGTTTTATATGAATTCTTCCAGTGTCAGTGAGCATAATAATATTGTGAATTTCTTAATTTGCTAGTAAATAATAGTAGATATAACGGAAAAACCTAACATCAATACTACAAGTAATGAAACATTTGTTTTTAGATTCCCAGTGTAAATATTTTGAACTACATAAATAGGTAAACTTTGGCATAAACTTTTAATTTCATTACCTTTTCTCAAGTCAACGATCTACAGCAAATTGTTTAAGGAATACCAAGAATGGTGTTTAGTTAAAGAACATGCTTTTTATAATTGCGAATTAGTTTTTGCATGTATATTGTTGTGCAATTGCTTAGGTGGTACAATGATGGGCACTTAAGAGTTGTAAACGATCTCATTGACTTCCCGTGACTGTAGTTGAATTCATCTATTTGCCAGATTTGCAAAATTATTATACTTAATTTGCTTCAATGGTGATCCCCATTTGATCTAGCTAACCTACAAGGAAGAGTCAAATGAAACCCTTAATTTGTTCTTGTTTCTTATCAAGTAGATTTATGCATGTAGGGTTGCACAAGCGTGCTGCATCTTAGCACAGACATATTTCTGATCTACTGTATATTTCCAACTTTGAGTTGGTGCCTGCATACCTTAAGAAGAATAAGTCTTTTGGGTCCACGTGCAGACACTTATGAGCCACTGCAAAGGCCTTTCCACCCATCTGCCTGCGAACTGAGGCCATTGTCTAACTTTCTCTTCCATTTGCAAACTTGCTGGTGTGGTAAGCATGCACAGAAATATTGAACTTTCATTTGCAGATAAATTTCTGTAAGTTTTAGGGTGACAGACGGTAAGAAATCACTCATCTTCACTGATGCAAGTGTGTAGAGGAGTCGCCATCGAAATTTCTGGGTGCCCAACCTGCCTTATCATTTAAAATACTAAACACACAAACTTTCCAGAACGGTAATGCCGTTTTGTTGTGAAATAACAACATACTTACCAATGCATAACCTAGGCCCTTCTCCGAATGGCAAAAATGTGTAAGCAGGTCTCTTGCTCTTGACTTCCTCGAGAAATCTTGTCGGCAAGAACTTCTCTGGTTGTGGGTAATATTTGGGATCGTAGTGGATGCCATACACTGGAAAGATAACGTCTGTCCCCTTCTCGAGAGTGACGTCGGTGTCAGGAATATTGTACTCCTTGGTGCACTCCCTTGTTAGGAAGGGCACTGGTGGGTATTTCCTCAAGGTCTCTGCGGAAGAAGAATGGAATTAAAAGCATGATTAGTCTGCAATATGTAGGGCACTATTTCTTCCAGAGCTTCTCTTTCTAAACTTATTTATCGAAAGCTGTCAAGAGTTGGTTTTTAAGTCTATTTTATGCTCAGATAGACTAATCAGGTCTGTACCTACACTTAAAGTGGGATCGAACCCAGGACCCCTTGATTGCAAGGCAAAGGCTTCCTTGAGGCGACGTCATGGACGCGATTATAAGATTTGAGGACAGTGAAAGTCTGCAAGAAGTGTATGAAATATTGAAAATCACGGATTAAATCAATAATAATAATAATAATCAGATCACATATCAAAATGTGTAGCTTTATCTTAGTTGGATTCATGGCTTTCTTCTACAGGCTGCCTCCTGACTAAAAGGTGCTGGCGCCTAAAGAAGTTTTCGTTTTTTCTACCCGTGATCTCATCATCATAATAAGTTACGCATATTTTCAGATTGTTATGTGTACACACGCCTGTTAACAAACCCATTGAATTAAACTAGGACTGTGTTGCACCATAATCTTTGACTTCTTCTGTGCTTCGGGAGCTTTCAGACCAAAACGACACGCGCCAAGCGAAAAGATACTTCAGAAATGAATGCAACCTTTCGTATCGTAGTAAGGCGACAAGCTGCACGTGTCGCTTGTATGTCGGTCGGAAAGGCCGTTTTTTCAACAGCGTGCATCGTGTCGCCTCGGTCTATTGCCACAGCAAATGGGTAGTGAATGCCTTTTTGTAGTCTAGATAAGGCACGTGTTGTTTGTAACTTCGATGTGAAACCACCGTGTCGCATGTCAAGTGTCGCTTCAGTCTAAAAGGTCCCGTTGGAACAGACAGTTAAGGAAAATATATTTATTGGGGTATTGCAGTGTTACATGTGTGACATTTCACACACAAAATGTAAGATTCTAGACATGAGATTGGATTAAAATATTCATAATGAACTGATTCCACAGAACTATGAAGTATTCAGTGTGGTGTCTACTAACAAATGGAAAAAAAAACTTGAGTATGATGGCATAGCCTGAATACACGAAAAGCATTAACGAAAATGTGTTACATGTGTGACGCTTTAAAATGTAGCAAAATTAAACTTAAATTGTCAATAAAGCACATAGACTACAGATGTTAGTAATTTTCGTTGGTGAAATATGCAAATTACATGCATTCGTAAACATTTAAGCCTTAATGTAATTAAAAACGCTAATAATTTTTAAATTAATTCATTTTGTTATTTACATGGATTAGGACCACTTTTCGTGAAATGGTCTAATGATACTTATTAAAAAGATACTTATCGATTCTGTTAATAAATGATAACAATAAAATTAGTTCTATCATTAAATATACATATCTTTAAAATAGGGTGACCAGATATTTGTTGACCAAAAAGAGTATAGTATAGGTTGAAGGTGAGCATGCACATAAAAAGAAAACGAAAATAAGGGTGGCTATTTGTTATTGCTTCTATTATAGCCCCTATAAAATAGGCCTACACTCTACAGATTCAAATTACTTACGGGTCTAATGTAATTAGCTAATTACAAATACTTACCAATGGCACCATCGTTCATACTTCTGGGATGATTTTGCTTTCTTGAGTATATTTAAATCGTACTTTACTGCCAGTCCAAACTCTTCACAGGTCATGTCCACATTGAATTTCACTTTCATTACTTGTTCGAGTGTTGACACCAGGAGTGTACTTTTTTCCTCTCGCCAATAAGTTTTAATAACACTGAAGAGTCTTTCACAACCAACATTTGAGCCAGGCAGAGTAAACACGAATTTTATAAGAGTGCACAATCACTTTTAAATTTGACCCAGCCTGTACTAAATCTTTGCACACTGACCTCCACTTACCCATCATTGATTATTTTCTTTCCCCACAATCTTCAAGATGTTTTTCGAAATTGACGGCTTTTGAAATTTTTGAAAGACGGCTTTTGAAATTGCACAGTAAATTTCAAAAAATATCATTATTAGGGCTGAGCCGATGCATAATTATAATTCAGCTACCGATACTTTCCGGGATTTTGGTCTTTCACGGGGTCCACAAAAATCTTGACAGTCAATTTTGTTAATTTTCGGTATACTAACTAATTTTGACCTCCTAATCACGAATCTGTTGAAAAAAACCGGGGGTCACGTCTGAAAATTTGAAAAAAAAAACAATTGAATTTTTTTATATATAGGTGTATATGCGTAGTTTTACGAACAAAAATGTAATCTCCTGTCATTGTGTTCAACCACGCCGTTGTTTTACAAGAAAATTATTTATGATGTTCAATTCTAGTACGATCCCTATTTTTTTCGATGAATTTAGGGGTGAAATGAGTGCTAATGGAACCTAACCTAACAGGCCTAACCTAACCTCGTGTGAATGGTTCGTGGGGCTACCCGTGGATGGTTTTTGGGGCTAACGTCAATGGTTTGTGGGGCTACCCGTGGATGGCTTTTGGCGCTAACGAACAATTTTTGTACAATTTCCAGGCGTGACCCCTGGTTTTTTACAACAGATTCATGATTAGGAGGCCAAAATTAGTTAGGATACTGAAAATTAACGAAATTGGAGACTTTCTCTATATTGTAAATTCTTACAGTCTAATTACCCTGGAAATTATGCAAAATTAAAATTTCTTTTGTATTTTGCACGAAAAACTATATTTTGTGACTACATAATATCTATTTTAATATTCTGATGCAATTTTTGAATATTCTAAAGCAAATTTCTTGGTATGTTGATGCATATAATTGGAGGATATTATTTACACACCAATATTGATCAATATTTTGAACAAATTTGAATTATTGCAATTTTCAAGTATTGGTATCGGTATCGGTGGGAATCGGTAAGAGTATCGGCATCGGTTCAAAGTGGTATCGGCTCAGCCCTGATCATTATCATTAAATTCCAATGAATTTGAAATATGTTTTGCTTGTTGATAAAATATGAAAATGACTCTTGAAATTGTTTATAGGAAATTCTTTAGTCAAGGAGTAAATATTTCAGTTTGTTGACATCTTGATGTTTTCCGTTCTATGGATTTTAAGGCATTTTTACGCGTAAAATAATGAATGAAATTAAATATCAAGGAAAAGAGTATATTTGGGGATTTTTGCAAATTGAAAAGAGTATAGAGTATATGAACCTCTAAAAGAGTATAATACTCTTAAAAAGAGTATGTCTGGTCACCCTATTTAAAAATAACTTATCGCGGTTAGCGATGAATGGTGACTTGTTACCTACGAAATGCTGACAGAAGGCAATATGCACAAAAAAGTTAGTATTAATGGTAGTAAGAAATACTTACCATTCACCACCAAATCCAAGTACTCCATCTCTTGAATAGCCTCGTAAGTAACATCCTTGTGCTTAGCCAGTACTTTGTCAATTTCCTCTCTAAGTTTCGTTTGAATATCAGGGTTACAAGCGAGCTCGTACAATGCAAAACTCATTGTTGTGGACGAAGTTTCGAAGCCAGCGACGAAAAACACCACAACTTGTGCTGTGAGGTCATCGTGCGAGAATTCTGTTGAGAGAAAAGAGCACAAATGGTTACAAAATACCAGGAAAGTAGTGGTGGCGTGCCCAATGGGGGGTTGGTGGGGCCTAGTAATCCTAAAAAAAAGTATTCCAAAGGCAGGAAAATATGGCAAAATGAGCACAGACTACTAAAAACAGTATACGTAACCCCGTCTTTTCGAAAATCCTGGGCACGCCACACTGCAAAGACATCTTTTTTGGAGGAAAACCATGTATGCCAAAGATAGTCTGTGCCATGATAAAAAAATATAAACGATTTCATTACTTTTTTGCATAACAATCATGACCTGTTTTATTTGGTGTAGAAATAGCAAGGAGTTAGTACTTCTTTCTAAAGAAGTTCTCTGCTATACAGGGCGATTCATAAGTCCGTGAAACATCTTAGAAATGTACTTCATATAAATGATGCAGTGATAATTGTGATGCCGAGAGAACGACTAACTATCCAATTTTTTTTTCTACACGTGTGTCCACCTTTGTTGATGCGGCAGTTATTTAACCAATGCTACACGAGTATTAGCATATCACGGACAGCTTTCATTTCGAAATTTCTCATACTACTTCTTGATGTTCTTGTTCCTTTTAAAATTATACTCCATAGCTGTGCAGTCACAGCGGACAAGGTTCTTGCGAATTCCAACACACTTAGCGCCATGCTACTACTTCCTCCTAGTGGCAAAGCATGGCAACTATGCGCTTGTGCGGTTTCCTACAAAAAAGTTGGAGGTTTGTTCTTCTATCGGAATCAAAATTAGCGCTATCTGTGCTGAATCTCTGAAATGTATCACGGGTTTATAAGTAACTCTGTATAATGTTTTTAAAAAAATAAAGACAATATAAATATATGAATAAATATTTTTTGAATAATAACTTCATATTAATCTACAAACGTGTTGCTGCCTACCTGGTGGCTGAATTCATTAAATGGTAGACTTCCGATTTTGCCACCGAAGTGCCCGGTTCGAGTCCCCGTCTGGGCATGGATGTTCTTTGTAAGTGTCCCTCAGTGTTACGTAATCATCGTCGTGATTAACCAGAAGTGACAAAAGTGATAAAAATACAAACACGCTGGAAAGCAATATCATCACAACTCACAACTGTGTTAACACAGACACGGTGACGTTGCTTAGCGTCGCTGTTCTGCCTCTTTTGGTTGACCACAACGATGAGGATGCTTGATATGATAAAAAACACACTAGCAAGGAACAGCTATGCCCAGGCCGGGATTCGAACACGGAACTCCTGACGTGGTAGTAGCGCGATGTGCTAACAACTCCGCTAACGTATTAGCCCATCCCACTATATACGACATGAAAATTTGAAAGCCAAGAAGAAAGTAATACCCGAAACATTGAACATTTTCCTAAGGAAAGTTTTCAGAGATAAATTTCTTTGTTGGTTTGATATACAGTGCCTCAAATTAATTATTCACATCTTAAAACAGAATATCTCAGTAATTAAAGCAGATAGATATACGATTTTTTGTGGTAAATAATGCAGAAGGCAGTGAGGAACTTAGCAACGCTTTCGTTTGTTGCAGGCATTATAAATAAACACGGAGGAGATGCTGTTATCATTTGATTAACCTAAGTGGGTACTGAAGTGTTACTGGAAAACTGATAACACGACTGAGGTTGACTGAGAATTGAATTTGGAACACAACCACCAACAAGGGTAACAATTACAAGTTTGAAGTCAATAGAACGGTGCAAGATGTGAAGGGACGGTGCGGAAGACCATTGACAACAACACAGTCGGTATGTCGCTCTGTTCTACGTCGTTCCATTGAGGCGAAAGGTGGCAATTTTGAATATTTACAGCCGTATGGTACACGACACCACAAAATTGTATAACTAACTAACTCTCTAGCCTTCTTAAATCCGACGCTTTATAGCTGCAGCAACACAAGCCTTTCATCTGTCCCTATCTTGGGCAATAGGAATCCAATCCATCCTGACTGATTTCCTTTAGGTCCATCTCAACGTTATCCCTCCATCTTAGTCTTGGCTTTACTACAGGTCTCTTACCATCGGGTTTCCCACCAAGAATCCTGTAAACTCCTCTTTCCTCTCCCATTCGTGCCACATGGCCTGCCCATCTGTCTTCTTGATTGAATTATTCTAATAATATCTGGACATGAATATATATTATGGAGTTCTAAATTATGTAACCTTCTCCACTCACCTGTCTCCTCATCCCTTTTAGGTCCAAGTATTTTTCTAAGGATCTTATTTTCAAATACTCTTAATTTATGTTCCTCTTTTAATGTAATGAACCAAGTTTCACATCAATATAATACTACAGGCAAAATTACTGTTTTGTATTTTAACTTGTGTATAAAAATTGTATGTATATCTGCTATAATTACAGAGATATTCTGTTTCAAACTGTGTCAACATTGAGGCACTGTATTGAGCAATAGCAATCATTTGAATGTGTTTTCAAACAAGGATATGGCGGTTGGAAACTCAGTTCTAATCGAAATTTAATAAGGGATGTCCTCAACAATTAAAGATTTTTGAAAAGTCATTCTAAAAGGGTACACAATGTACTGTTTGTTACCTTTGAATCCATTCTTCCTTGCGTCAGTTCCACCATGTTCGATAATTTTACTGTCTTCTTCATCTTCAACGTAACCTTTCTTCTTGATTTGCATTAGAAGGTCTATAAAGTCATTTCTTACGATATTGTTGGTCTCCCTATACTCCATTGTATCCTTCACCAGCTTCCTGAAGAAGTCAGTCAGGTGACTTGAGAAAAACCTCAGCTTCAACAGATCTGCCAATGCTGGACTCAAAACTCTTATATTGACCTTCAGTCCATTAAGGAAAGTGGGCTCAAACAGAGCTTTCCCCATCCTCCTGAACTCAGCGTCAGGATCTTTCATAGAGTTGCACTGTATCCCAAAAGCACAAGCGGCGATGACGTCAGTTGTGAACTTCCCAAGGACGTCTTTAACATCGAAGATCTCCTTCCCGGCAGCTCTGTCTTCAAGGAACTTGCCAAGTTCCTCCCCGCTCTGCGTGATCAGGTACATCATCTTCTTAAGCTTCCCGCTTGTGAAGGTGGGGGTGAGTCGAACCCTCAGATCCCTCCATTTCTGGCCTCTGGAGTTGAACAAGTGTTTTGCGGCCAGTGGATCTACGTTCTCGTCAACTCTCAAGGTGTGGTCCTGAAAGTGGGCGAAGTCCTTCACAAGGAAAAGCCTTATCAACTCGGGATCCCTTACGATGAAAGTGGGTCTGTGAAGTGAATACGTTCCCACAAATCTCTGTTTCTCGGTTTGAAAGTACAGATTCCTGATCCCATCCGCGAAAGATTGTTTCAACTTTGCTGATTCGCTGAAGGTTCCAAAGATGGATTTCGGTTGGACGTAAGGCACGCCTTTTCTCTTCCAATAAGTTTGCTTGTAGCTCAAATACAGATAGGCCAATCCCAGAGAGCCTGCGAGCAAGGAGACTAGCTCAATGAACCAACCACTGAGTAGAATAGACATCATGCTTGTTACGGCTGGAATAAAAAGAGAGTGGTAAAGCGCAACAATAGTGGATTCTGATGAAACAACAACAGCAAAAAAAAACAAAAAAAAACAACTTATATACAGGGTGGCCAAAAAATGGTAACCGAAATTAAGAACCGTTGTATTATGTTTCCGTTACCTTTTTTGGGCCAGCCTGTCCGTACACTTAGAAGCTAATGTATTGGTTATGAACAGACAAGGATTCATATGTGTGTGCCCCTTTCCCTGCCCATAAGCCTCCATAACTTTTAGAACAAACTATGTCAAATGGTTACTTATGTCTTTTAAAAAAATAATTTTACCACATTCCAAATTTAATTTCTTTATTACGTGGCTCTCTTCAGTTCAAGCAATATATAACCTTTGTCAGAAAAGTTACAGGGTCAATTAATGGAACACGGTGTATTAAAGCTTAATTTCAGTTTGTTATTGATTTAAACTATTGGCGTGTCACACAAAATTTATTCTAATAGGGAAACAAACCGGAATCGCTCAATTTGATTCTAAGACTGTTCCGCTACACTCCACCCTTACCGGGCCGCTTCTTGCAGGAAAAACCCAAAGAAACAACTAAATAGGCTCGTTAGTCCTGGGTTCCCATCCCGTTCCTCACCAGAGCGCTCAGAACCAAAGAATCAATCACAGGCAAGAACTTACTGAAATTAATGTTGCAGGGTGATTGCTGAAAACTCGCAGAAATGGGCTTTATACATTTATTTACAATTCATCAAAACAAGGCTCGGATTCTTCCAATAATTCTCTAATTTACATTATTTACATTCCTCTAACTTGAGCTCCACGGCAGAACTGCCAAGTGGAAGCTAAGCATCGGCAGAACTGCCTCGGGATGCTTTTTCTCAAGGGAGGCCACTGGAGCCCGAAGATCGCTCTCCCTTCTGCTATCCAGTTCCTAAACACACTCTGCCTGTCCTCTGCCAGAGGCCATATTTATACTTCCTCCCGCGTCACATGGGGGAGGGCTGAAAGTCCAAACCTTATTGGCTCTTTTAAACTACACAGAACCATGGAAGAAACCCAAGCATACAGAATCATACACAATCACAAAAAAGAAACAAAAAAACAAATACTGTTTGTAACAAGACTGATAGTGGTAACAACTGCGCGATCTGAATGTCATTTGTTGCATAGAGGGTGTAAGGGGTGATCCTTTTTCAACACACTCAATGCTGGACCCTGTGGCCGCCGAGTGGTTAGCACATCGCGCTGCGACGCCAAGGGTCCCGGGTTCGAATCCCGCTCGGGCTTGGTTGTTTGTGAATGTCCATTCATCAATTTCATCATTTCATCACTCATCCCCATCTTCGCAAATTAGCCAAGAGGCACAAAACGCGAAGTAAAATAAATTAAATCAAATCAAAATCAAATGAAATCAAGACACTCAAATGTCAATCTCACTGGACTGCGTCTGGACCCATGGCCATTATAGTATATTGGACTTGTGTTATGCTATGGGACATTCTTTAATTACACAGTCAAGCTCTTGTAATATTTATTATTTATTTACTTTTACAAAAAGATAAAAACGTGGTACTTTACAGGACAGCATTCTGGTCCGGTGGACACTAAATGACAAAGAAGGGCAGTAGCGGATCTAGAAATGACATTTGTGAGGACAAAGTTTGGTACTTCACCAACTCGAGGATAAATTCTAACTTGTACCACCAGCAACGTATACAATACCTCTAAACAACCAAATACTGTAACTCAGTGATCTATAGATTACAATTGCAAGGCTATGACGTTATCACCACGTCATCGAGGAGACCTCGTATTGCAATACAAATATTACCGTGAGAACAATAGTACTATTACTAGAACAATATTAAAAAAATATAACCTTCAATTTATTTTAAAAGCGATGAAAATATTTGACAATACTGTTATATCTCGAAGTGCCACGAGTACCACATCAGGCCCATCGTAAAGGTCCAGATTAGTTTATTTTAATACTTCTATTGCACTTCAAGTCTCATTCTATTTAATTTTGAGGCGCATTTCAAAGGATTTCTTCCCAGCAGAACACCTTTGAAGCAGGAGGTCTACAGATGCAGTAGTCTCCGAAAGACCCCCTTAAATCTGGGTCAGTTCATAATTATTATATTAACAATGCGGAACACGTATATTTCAGAATTTAATATCTTTTCTTTATTTTCTAAATGCCCACACAGAAAAAAAATCATTTCTTTCAATTAACGTTTTGTTAGCTTCTTGGTACAAACAGAAAAGTTGGTAGCCTTTACTTAATTATGTAATTCTGAGATTTATTTTGGCAACTCTAAGCTAATGTGCACGATTAGTAAAATAATCTGTTTGGTTACGAGAAACTAACTATTTTTATTATGCCAAACAAACTATTTTACTCTGAGCATGCATATGCTATTAGTCAATAGCTTTGTACACCCAACGGCGAAAGAAACAGTAGGCGAATTGTCCACCTGAATTACACAATGTGATGACAATGAATTGAAATAAAGACGTCAATAAGCAGAGAACAATGCCTGCTTCGAACTAACATAGTTTCATTCCTCAAAACAACACAGGATGTAGAATAAAAAAGTAGCGAAAATAGCGTTGGACAATTTGCCTACCACTATCTTTGCCGTTGACTGTACCTTTTATATTGTACCGACACTACTGGCACATCATATTAAACAGTTTCACAATCTTAAAGTAACCATTGGAGAAAATACTTGTAGGAAAAGGAGCAAGAAACCTCACGTGTTTTATTGTAAACAAAACTACTCGTATTAATTGAATATGGTGCGAATACTTTCACGGAACGTCGCATCGTTTATCATCATCATTGCTCGCTCGGCTCTCTCCAAATCGGGTTAACCAATCTTCTCCTCTTGGGTTCATTATGAATGTAATTTTTCTCTCATTACTACAATTGCTCCAATTGTTGCGATGAATCTACGAGTATAAATACGCGACTTCAAACTAGAACGTATTCTTGAGAATCGCACAAAGAGCTTGACAACAGGGTTGTTAAAGGTTCAGGAATTTAATAAATTCATTTCCGGACCAGGGATAGAAAATCAGCAAGCGTCAATTGGTTGTGGACCGTAAATAAACTTTTCATGTTTAAGCACTTCAATTCGGTCCAGCAACCTTTTCTCCGGATCAATTTAAATACGGTCGAAGTGCGATATTAAAATGAAACAATACGTCACTTGGACCTAATTTAAATTGTACGACGAAAAAGGTTCCGGCCCTCTTGCGGAACCTAATAGAAGCTATAGAATTTATGGGTTCTTGGACCATTAAGAACTCTGCTTGAAAATGCAAAACATGTTAGAAATAGTTAAAATCACAAAAACGTTGTGAGTGCAGTTGCGTTATGTAAAGACAATGCTCCCACTAGGCCCACACTAAATTTTGGTCAACTATGTATGTATATGTATAATGGCTGTAACCACTGTGCCGCTTAGACATCAGTGTTTCAGTGTGGAAGGGGTGGTCTTCTAATCGTCCACCCCACTGGATTTGCGCCTGACGAAACCTCGCCTAGGGTTCGTACCTAAGACCCCTGTCTACGTAGCACGTTACGCTCACCACTCTGCTAAAAGGCTGACAATAATAACGAAATCGTGGTAAATCTTTTCGTTAATCTGTACTCAGGAAGGTGCGGGGGACTTAAAATATTTGAGCACTTAGGCTATCCTTTGAGCCCTGCCGACATTATTATTATTATTATTATTACGTTCTGTTATCGTACTGCACTTCAACTAATTGAATACTCTGTATTAATAACACTTGTAAACTTTAAACACATTAATTAAAGGCTATTCATTAAACTTCGTTTGTCCTTTACAAGAGCCACTTGCACTATACATTTCGCCACACAACACTAATACCGGTTACGCACCAAAGAAAAAGAAACCGACACTACTTTACGGTAGTCACACTGGCCGCGAACTGAGAAACAAAGATGCTAATTTCAACCGTCAATATCGCTCCACTTGATTTTCAATTGTTGGCATTAAAAATGTTTACATTCGTTTCTTCGAGGAACAATTGCTCATGTTCGAGCACTGTCTCGCGACCTCTGAAGATAGGGTTATGATTTAAGAAGTTGTAAAGTCGACGCGCTACCTTCGTTACGACCGGCTGGCTTTGGAGTCCACGGAGCTCGCCCACCAGCTGCAACAATCACATTCAACGCACAGTGTTGCCACACATCTACTCTACGCCACCTTGTCCCTCCCACGCACTAGCACCTTCCCACGGTCTCCACATTGAAATTGCAAACTACTGCAACAGCGTATCCGAAGTCATGTGACAGACTCCACGTGTAGTAGACGATCAAAATGACAGCTGCGTCCATTGGCTGAAGGGTGAGTGTGATTGGACGAAAACAACTCGCCCGCTGTTTAACCCCACCCACGTTCGTGGCGGCTGCTTCCCTCAGTTCTTCGACGTTAACTCCTTACTTGTACATTTCTTTACGATATTAGCACGTAAAATGACTTGACATATTGTTTAGTTTACTATTATCACAATAAGGAATTTTAATAGTCTGTGATCTGCCATTTCAGCGCAGTGTGCGAGTGGAAAATGGAATTGATAGCATACTGTAATTTATTAAATGGAACAAACGCCACTTAAAAATCATTCCGGAACAGTTATTTAACCTTTAAAACAATTGTATCTACTACTCTTCTGAAGTTCTACTTTTAAATAACCCATTGTTTACTTGTTCGTATTGTCGTCGGGTGCAAAGGTTTTCGACAAAGCTCCCAGACTAGTGCCATTGCTCTGTCCATTGTTAAATAAACTATGAAAATCTGAAGCAATGGCAGGTTGGGTTGATTTCGTCAGCTTTTCTCGTTGGAGGTAGATAGTATTTCTCTCCGCACAGTCATTGAGTTGAACGGACAATAGAAATTGGTCAAGTGTTTTTCAGTATCACCAGTTGAATATACACGGTGAGCAAAAAGTAACTGTGCACCTAAGGTAACTGTGTTCCTACTGTTCACACATTCTTACATGCTACATACTACATACCTGCTACAGTAAATGTTGAAAATGTTATCCGTGTGCATCTAGGCATGCATTGACAAGCTTTATCTTGTTTGCAAAAACCCTTGACAGTTCCAATGTTGAGATGTTCCTAATGAATGTTGTAATGGCTTCCTTTAGTTGATCCAGAGAGTTGGGATTGTCTTTGTAAACAGCGTTGGGTTTGTCTTTGTAAACACAGTTTATCAGTGATCCCACAGATACATATCTGGAGGTGTCAAGTCATGTGTCTCTTGAGATTAATTTACGAATTGACTTCTTTGGGCTTTGCTCTATTCTAATCGAAATATCCTGCAATTTGTCCTCTGTTAGAAATTGTGACCTGCCTGATTTCGGCGCATTCTTTACTGATCCCGTTCTGCGAAATTTTTCGATCAACCACCGCACTGCATTACGATGTGGTGGATCTGTATCAGGAAACCTTCCATAAACTTATTTCGCACTTCTTCCATATATTCACCTCCATGTCGGAAGACTTGTTCCACCAAAAACACACGAGCTTCGAGTAACAAAACCATTGCTAATGCAGTTCCGCACTTTGCAAGATCACGCTCCGAAGAAACAACAATGAGTGACTGACAACAATGAGTGTCTTACTAATCAACTGTCCCATGTCCTTATGTACCAACAAACATCAAGAAAGGGAAGTTTTTCCCTGCATAATGTAGCGTAGTGTAGGTGCACAGTTACCTATTGCTCACCCAGTAGTTTGGTATGATTTCGAGTTTTCTTAGATAAATAGTTTCTAAATTACATGTAAATGTTATCATAAGATTTAATGTCCTATAGATTAGAACCACAATTCTAAGGTACTCACTCCCGGTGGAGGCACATAGTGGCTCGGAACCCACTTTACATTGTAGGTCCAGTCGCGATTAGCCTTACTGTGGATAAAGTGGACTTAAAAACACCAAATCAATCAATCTAAGGTACTTACAACTTCAAGGCAATCGTTTAGTTCACCAACTGGTAACATACCAAAATAATTGCCTCTCCACACCCCTTCCCCCGCAATGAAATCACAAATACGCCACCGAGTGGGCATCCCCCCCCCAAGCAAAAAGCTTAGTTTTAGCGTATTTCTTTTGGTGTGGCCCGCCTGGACTTGTGAACCCTAGGCTATAGCCAGTGATGTGCTTTATACTGTAAGTTTACATCTACACGTAGATTACATTGGGTTGTAGTTTACATAGACTACGTAGACAATCAAACATACATTTAAATTAATTGTCAAGGCCTTCATGAAAGGAAAGTGACATTTTCAACGAACTGATATGACAAGAATCCTATTTAAAACAAAGTTTATATATCTCTTCTTTCTATCATCAACTGTGAGAAAGCTAAATTGTATGTCAAAAAACAGATGGCAGTAGCGGAGCAAAAGTAATCTTCTTTCCATAAAACACTACAATATTTCCTACATAGCTTTCTTTCCTCTGTGAGAAATTGTTCGCAATTGTAAAGAAGTGTATACAAGATCTTGTTACACATCAGCATACGATGCGCAGTATAATTTTGTTTTACTTCTACAGCGCCCTTTGCTAAGTCATCACCTTTCGACATGTTGTTTACATAGATTACGTTATCTACATGTGTAAAATAGTCTACGTGTAGAATGTAGACTATCGTTGTTTACGCGTAGACGCACATCACTGGCTACAGCCTGTTATAGCCTAGTGGCAAATCTCCCCCTGCCTGTGCTCAATATTCTCTGAAAATATTCTACCTAGTCCTTCTCACATTCAATCAAGAAATTATACCAAACAAAATTTTAAATACGCATAACTTCATCTATTCATAACAATGTCTAACTCACGTGTGAAGCGCCTGCGTTATCTTCCTCTGTGTAAACGCACACTCCAAACGTTTGTTGCTAACTAGACCAACAATGAATGTGGTGCGTTCAGATCTTGGAGTTTTAAGCAAGAAATATCTCTGATGTGTAGATAATTGCTTATCAACGTTCCGACTGAAGATTCTTTGCGTGTTTACAAAGCCTTGGTAGTCGATAGTTTCAAAGTAAAATTACTAGTCATTTTAAAATTGTGCTGAGTCACAAAAATACTCGTGCGTCATCGTTATATTGAAAAACTGCGAAGAAATGTTTATTTACAGAATCAAGAACACGCACACAGAAAATTAAATTGAGTTGTCGTGACGGAGTCCTTGGAAGGCGGAGGGGAAAGGGAGGGCTCAATGACAGACCAAATCTTATCAGGTGCGTTCTGCTTTGATTCATATTTCTCTCAACTTTGACCTCTGTCTTTCTATCTCAACCTCTCTTCTCTTCCCATACCTCCTCTCTCTTCTCCTTCCAACAGCGGCGGCGCCAGCATTAATCATCTAGGGTTGCTGAGGGGGTGCGGAATGAAATTTAGGGGGTGCGACGTTGAAAATAAAGAAAACATGAAATAAGCATGCATGTTTTAGTCCCTAAATCAAATATCAGTCAACTTTTAGTAGGCGTCTATGATAATATGCCAATGAAACTTCTAGAATACTAGCGACTTCCTTCATTTTTGCCTGATTTTAGCACAACGACGACGTTTGGAAATGTGAAAAGAACAGCTTGTTCAAGGGAAGCCAATGACATATATGGACGACTGGAGGATTTTCCCATGGAGAGCCAAGCAAGGCAAGGCAATTTTCCACGGAAAGGGGTCAGGTATATTTTCCCCCTAATCGAGTTGCTCGCCCTCTCGAAAAGAAAACCTTCAGTTTTAAGTTACCATATTCCTGCAACATTATAATAATGAACATAAATGACCTTGACTGAAATGTACAGTATTAGATTGACATGCATTGTTTTGAGTCCACTTTTCACGCATTTGGTGACCGTCTGTATAACTATGTGACTAATCAGAACTTTTAACGTTATACAAAGCCTCTCGGTAACGTAATAGATACAATTTTACCCTCACAAGAACAATAAAATTGAATTAATCAGCCATCAGTATATCACTATCAAAAGATAAAGGCTCCGATACCCTTTTCTACACCCTCCTGTAATGTAATGCATATTATGTGTCTACCAAAGAATTACAGGTCAATAGGTATGCATTGTTCAATATCAATCATTTTATCATGTTTCAGTATATTTTAGTCTTACCAAGAAATTATACGACTCATTACGAACAATCAGATTGAAAGTTTTTAAAACAAAAATGCTTCACGTCAAAAATCTACTATTCAACAATGTATTAAATACATGAACATAACTGAAAATTACATTTTTTGTTTACGCATCACATGCTTATGCATAAAAATAATCTCCAATTTTACAAACTACAAGTTGTCACGTTTTTACAGAAATCAAAGATACAGAAATCCATCTTTAGGAAAGAATTGCATTTTTTCGTCTTTCAATAATTATCATATACTTGTTCCAAACGTGTCAAATATTGATAACACAATTGTCCAATGCGCTATTAGCAAGTGTTTTATACTCCTGTCAAGTTATCAATACTTATCTGAAAGTCCTACGACCCAAAATGGCCGACAAACACTATCCTATTGACGACTCACTATAAAATGTTTCGTTGCTTTGTTACCCCTCTTTTCATATGCGTTCGTTTTACATAATACACAGCCTATCTTTCGTCTGCCCAGATGCTGTGGTGTCAGGACAAGACGCTAAGTGCACAGCAACTTCTTAGTTAAAATCCTTTGAGCCGAACTGTCTCCAACATTCCAACAACGAACTATAACATTTCTTCTCGAAATTCTGGCCTCTTCGTAATAGTATTTGAAAAAGTCTGAAATGGTACGTTTACTAGAACAAATAGAACGAAGTAACAAGGAAGCTACCGTCACAATACAGCTCGAGTTAAATAATTTCCGGAGAACGACCTGATGATACTTGAAAGCAACTGAAATTATTGTTCCAATGCGACTTGAAGAAAAGAGGAAGAACAAATAGGCGGACAACAAAACCGTGTATCAACAGTGCAAAGGAAAACATACAACTGACACTGAACTATATGTATTTATCGAAAAACACAAACAGATTACTTGAAACACAAGAAGAAACAATTCTTATCAACAATTCTGAAGAACTAAAGACAAGGGCCGCTGCCGCTGATCTGTATAGACTATCGACATATAAAAGAAAATAAATGCGGAATATCTCTGAGAGTACTTGTAAGTAATTACAGAAGTCTCAGTACCAATCATTCGGCACTCAATATGACAACGACATGACATAATATGACATTATAAGAGGTAATATTTTCGGTAGAATATAGGTTTTGGATGGGAGGTGCTAAAGGGGGTGTGGAAGAAAATTAAGGTGTACGCAAGTACACCTTCGCGCCCCCCTGGCGCCGCCCCTGCCTTCCAACCAAGGACGACCGCAAAGGGTGGGGGAGGGGGGTTCAGGGGCACTTGTCCCAATTGAGATTTTCTGGAATACGTTCATGGAATTCGAATGGTGAAATAGTAAGAGATATGTTATTACAAATAAAATTGTTCTATGCGATTTAAGGGCTGTCAGTTCCAGCAATTAACTGCCATGTCCAACAATGCAACGAGAGAACATTTTCACAAATGTCATTAGAATCATGTTGACTGCTGTAACTGGCGGTGTGCGAGGCGGGATTGGGAAGGAAATAATAATCCTGACGTTTAGGGACTGAAAAAAATCTCCAATTCCAGACCACCTCAGGAAATTTTCCGATGCTGTTTGGTTTGGTTTGAGTTGTTGTTTTAAGTCCACTTTTTGCACAGTAAGGCTAATCGGGACTGGACCTACAGTTTAAAGTGGGATCCGAACCACTTGTGCCTCCACCGGGTATCGAACCCGGGACCCCTTGATTACAAGGCAATGACGCTACCACTGCGCCATAGGGGAGGCCCTTTTCCGATGCTGTGAAAATCATTAAATTGTACACACTATTTTTCCTTCAAATGATTGCTTTTGCACTTCTGGAATAAAAACAGTCAATTTATAGAAATTTTAGACGCTTATAATGCAGGAAATATCAGGAATTAACCTATTTTGAATAAAATCCTTTGGAATATCTCGTTTGTTCCGGATTCCGAAAAGTATGGAAATTATTTTCCGAAGTCGGGATCTGACCTTGATAATTCATACCCCGTCATTCTGATGTATTACTTTCTTCACAGTACCCTTCGGCACTTAAAAACCTAAATCACATATGATATGAAGGACAGTAGATTAATTGGTATCTGTATGATATCAGTGCGTCGTGAAAAAGTGCAAAGAGACAAAGAATTGTTCATCAACACAGTGATAGATTTTCATGAAAAGTTAGCAAGCCGAATCCAATTTCTATCTGAATAGTAGAATGGAGACTGAAAAGTATTTTCAATTCAATATCAATTTTATGATTTGTAAAGTAATAATTATAATTTAAATAATAATAATAATAGGAATAATAACAATAGCAATAATATGACTGAAGGGCAAGATATGAAAAAATCCTGCGGGCACCCCTTCCCTCTACGTCTACCCCCCCCCCCATTGGCCTCCCTTTGCTCCGAACCTCGTGCATTTTTCAATAAATCACGAGAATTGTAAAAAAAAAAAAAAAAAAAACAGTACAATGTACTTTTCACACTTCAACAATTTAAACTCAAGATAATTCTACTTCATTTCAACGTCAGCTGTTAAGTTCGCACTACTCGTCGTGATGTTGTTTAGGTTATAATGCCTACCCGTAGAAGCACATCCGTGCTGATCATTCACTGATATATGTTTCAGATATGATCCAAACTGATTATATTACATATATAAAATCTAAACGCAGACAGCTGCTTATCTCATTTGCAAGATCCGACAGTATTTGCAATGCACGATGATATAATGTACTCAGATTCACAGTTTCTCTCGGAAACTACCACTCAGGGATATGAACCCACGACCCTCCTCCTACTCTTCCGAAGTCCACAAGAGCAAAATGGTTAACTGATGCTTCCAAAAGACGAGACGAAGATTATAAACACTGCATCGAAAATATTTCCCCAAAAGTTTATTGGCCCTTGTCGTGTTCCTCACTCCTTGCACAATTTCAGATTCTGTAACATGATGATATGATGTAATGCAAAGGTGGTTCCTCTGAAATGAGTTGCACAATGCCCAGGTCACCTGTAGAGTTGTCTTCTGACGAATGCCAGAGGCACGACACATCTCACCATGCTTTAGAGCAGGGGTGACCAACGCGTCGATCAGCAAGCCACGAGAAGTAGCCAGCGGTGCTCTGTCATATTATACGGATTTTATTATGCATAGTCACAAAAATTTTATTAGTTCCGTCTCAGTACTTTCAACTGTTGTATCAGGAAAAAAGCTGTGTTGTAACAGTTAATTTCTTTCTTTGTTGAATCACATAATACAACCTCTAACAATAAAGTTCGGTGAATGATCCTGAATACCGAAAGTAGACGAATTCTTAATGAAACCTACCTTACTGTCCTTCGAAGTAGTCCCCTCCCATGGCTATGCACCGTTGAGAACGGCTGTACATGCCTTGGAAACTTTTAGAAAAGTCTTCTTTCGGGATGGTGTTCAAGACCCTCGTCACGTTCCGTTGGATGTCCGGAATATCCTCAAATCTCTGACCTTTCAAAGCGATTTTGAGGCGTGGGAAGAGAAAGAAATCTGAAGGATTCAGATCCAAATTTCTTGCAATGCATTGCTACAGACGATGAGAGCTGGTGTGTGAGGTACGACCCTGAAACGAAACGCCAAAGCATGGAATGGCGTTCTCCTGCATCACCCCGTCGGAAGAAGGCCAAGGCGGAAAAATTGTTGTTCCCTCCGGCAGGAATTCCTTGTGGATCATGCCATCACTGTCAAAGAAAGTATTAAGCATCGTCTTGATGCGTGAATTTTACGCCTTGACCTTCTTCCGACGGGGTGATGCAGGTGATAAACTCATTGGCGGAATGCAATGTCAAGTGTCTGGAAAGAAGTGAACTGACTGCTGAAAAGTACAAAATAGTTGTGTATTTTTTTACTGATGCCCAGCAACAAGTGAAATACTTTTGTTAAAATAAGTGTTTGTGAAAGAATAAAATTGTAGTAATTATGTTTATGTAAAAAAAATAAAGTTTTTTACCTTCTCATTAAAAGGATGAAAAGATGCTAATGAAGAACTGGCGAGATACGGCCTAAAAATGGTGCCAGGCCCACAGTACTGAAGCCACAACGTATTTAATAAATAAAGAAATAAGTAAATTGTAACGACCCTGCGTGGTCATCACATGTAGCTATCCTGCGTGATAGCCAAATTCTTTAATATATAATTATTAATGCTTGCGAAATGCCCTGCGAGGCTTACGCTTTTGCTTTACCTTTTATCTAATTTTGAGTGCATTGTTGTTAAGCATGAAGCATATATTGTTATGGCACACACGTTTTGGTTAAAGAAAGCATGCTAAATACCCTGCGTGGTTTACGCATTCAGTTATCTTTTGTGCAGTAATTGTTGTTTAATTTGTAACTTGCATTGTCGAATCTCTTTATCTTGTAATTTCTTTAATGTAACGTGTTCAGTTTAGCACACAAGTGTTAAGTTTATATCGCCACATGTTAGTGGTTTTTACAATGCTAAACTTGATATTTTATAACGCACGAGTTGCATCTCGTGAATTGAAGGGAGTTTGCAACGCTGCAGCCGGCTTAGTTCCGATCTTCTCCACCCGCCTCAGTGCTGCCACCAAACAGTATATAAACAAAGCAGCGAGGCCCGGAGCTCAGTCGACTGCCAGATGCCGACTGCGAAAGACCTGGTTCCCAGATCTAGTCTGGATGTTCCCCCTACCGGGATCCAATAGCTTCCTTGAGAAGGAAGGAGGAGGATAAGAAAAGCAGATTACCTACCTACCTGGTCTGCTCCATAAGAGCTTGGTGTGCTAACCTTGGGTCGTGGCGGCCCAAGCCCAAGTCTCCTGGGTGCTTCCAGACCTTCCCTTTGTACCTTGCCGTCTCTTGCTACTGACTGGACATACCAAGGGACCGAACCGTTCCCTTGTCGTAGCTGGATTGACTTTGCGGCGTCCTTTCATACCAACACCTTTGTGAAACCGCGGGCCCTTGGCCCGTCCCTCGCTATTGATTGGACGCTTTCGCATGTTGTCCCCAGGCGGCGTGGCATGTGACGACTACCAAGGTTCCTATTGGTTACCTGTACTAGTTGGTTCCCCCCCTAAATTAGATAAGAATACTAATACTGCCCAGGTACCTCACTGAGGAGGATTTAAGAGCGTATGTGCTAAACAGGTTATTTACATGCGTGTATAAATATAAATAAACATTTACTAGTTGACCTTTGACCTTTCAATATTAAACCCCGCAAGCCCTGAGATACTTTGAGTCCATGTCTTCGGCTGGCTACAAGCTAGCATATATGGGTACACTTTTGCACCGCTCCGTGGTGTAGTGTGCAGTGCTCCGGCGCGCGGACGTTGCAAAAGTTTTTGGCGCCCAACGTGGGGCCCGATTTGCAAAAACACAGGGCTCGACTTGTAAAACGTGGGGTCAGATTAGTTACGTGGTGAAGCCGTATATGGACTAGAAGTGGCTCACTGGTTGTAGTGCAAGAGTTAGTGACGGTGTTCGTCCATTGAATTCACGAAGGTAGTGAAGTGTTTTCGGTGAAACCATACAGAATTCACGAAGGTAAAGTGTTGTGGCATATACGATTGTGACAAAATGGAAAAAGAAACGTCCGGAATGAGTCTACGGAGCAGAGGGAGAAAAACCATGGAAGGTGAGACTGGGTTCGCATGCTGTGATGATTCGGGAGCCGAGATGGAGTCCTTCCAGTGTTTCCAGTGTCTCAAGAATTTCCATTTGAGATGTGAGGGGCAAGAAGAGACCTCAGAGACTGATGCAGAGGCTAGGTGTAAAACATGCTTATCAGCACCCTTGGTAGCGTCCCTGCTTGAACCAAGTAAGACCCAATCAGACTATTGGCTGCTGGAGTGGTTAAGGAAAGATAAAGAGGAGCGTAAGAAAGATGAGGAAGAACTGAGACGTAAAGAAAAGAAAGAGGAAGAAGAGCGTAGACAAGCTGATGAAAAACAAAGAAAAAGGGAAACTGCTCAATTAGAGAAAACTCGAAAGAAAGAGTTGTTAGAGCTGAGACAGGTGGTCGAATCCATGGAGGAGAGGAGACTCCTTGAGAAGGAAGAGGAGACAGCACGTATTAAAGAGGAGAAAGCAGAAGAAGAAGCTAAAAGAGCAAGAGAGAAAGCAGAAGAAGAAGCTAAAAGGGCAAGAGAGAAAGCAGAAGAAGAAGCTAAAAGGAAAGAAGAGGTACATCAGTTTAGGACTCTGATAAAGTCTCTTGAAGAGAAAAGAGAGGTGGAGAAGCGAGAAGCTGAAGAGAAAAGGGAGATGGAGAAGAGAGAAGCTGAAGAGAAAAGAGAAAGGGAGTTAGAAGTTCTCCGTGTCCTGGTGGAAAGTCAGGAAGAAAAGAAAAAGAAAGAAAAGGAAGAAGAGGAAGAAAAGATAAAGAAAGAAAAGGAAGAAGAGGAAGAAAAGAGAAACAAAGAAAAAGAGGCAGAGAATGAAAGAAGGCAGCTAGAAGCCGAGAAAAGTAGGGAGGAGTTGCGAACGTTTTTCTCTCAGCTTAAGGTTGACCAACGAGAAAGTGTTAGAGAAGAGTTGGAGAAAATCCGGATCTCTTGCCAACAGGAGGTAGTAAGGGTAGTAGAAGAACAACTAGAGCCCTTAGCTGAGTGGCGTGGAGAGATAGAAAGAGAGCATGAACAGATGAAGAGGAATCTAGATACCTGCTTAGAACTGGTCCAGTCTAGAGGGGAAGTTACTAGGAAAGAAACTGAAAGTGACGATCCCGAGAGGGTTAAACAGATAGAGGTCTCTGTTGAAGCAATGAGTTCTGTGGTAAAAACCCTTGGTGAAAGGACCGAGCAGATGGAAAAAACTGTACGAGAGCAGAAGGAGGCTGCCGACGCATTGACGCGGAATCTCCGGGAAGAAGTTGTAACAACTGCTGGAGAAAAAGTGAGCTCTCTCCGTGAAGAGACCAAGAGACTGGAAGTGTCCCTTCGAAAAGAGATCCATGAACAAACTGGAACTATAATTAGAAGAGTAGGTGAGCTGCAGGATAAGTTTCAAAGACTGCAGTTGCAAACCGAAGCCACTTCAGATGTACTCCCGGATTCTATTGAACGGGGTGGAAGCTTAAACCCGGAAGCGGTCACCTTTGAACCTCCTAGAGTAGTGCAAAGTCCCTACTGCGTCGAAAGAACAGTTCGAACAGATAGAGGCAAGCGACCTAGAGAGGGAGACAGTTCTGATGGATCTCCTCCTCGACGTAGAGCCGATTTCAAGATGCCTAGGATGGCTGATATCGCCCACATACCAAAATTCAAAGGCGATATCGAGGCCCAATCGGCAGAGAAGTACCTTAGAGAGCTCAATGTCAGTTTCGAGCTTATGCAGATACCTGAGCACTATAGACTTGAGTTACTTCCTAGAGTATTTGCAGGCAAGGCGGAACATTGGCTGGCGGGAAACATAGATAGTTTTGTCAACTATGCCGACTTTTGCCTAAGATTTAAGGAGGAGTTTGCCTCTGAGAAAGCCAAACAAAGACAGTTAACTGCCGTAAGAAATCGACGATATTTTCGCCCAGTCCACGAGAATATGGAGAGCTTCGCTTGGAGCATCTACGCTGCCTATCGAAACTTGAGTGACAATTTCAGCGAAAGTGAAGTGCTGAATCTAATAATAGGACAGCTGCCGTATCGTTTCCGGAACCTCTGCCTTGCGCATGCTCCAAGATCAGTTGATGAATTGACCAGTTTTCTCAAGGACTTCGACATCTATGACGATCCCGATGCCTGGAGAAATAAGGAAGACCCCAAGAGTAAAGAGTCTGGAATCAATAATAAGAGCTTCAAAGTCCGCAACATCGAGACCAGAACCAGCGGTAGAGAAAGGAATGCTGCGAGGACTCCAAAGTTTTATAGAAGACAAGGCTGGAGAGGAGCGGACCGCAGCCAACAGGATGGTCAGAGGAACTTTAATCGACCTTATCCAGAAAGAGGTCGAAGCTTCCCTGATATAACGAATTATCAGGATGAGAGTTCCCCTAGACGATACTCACCTCGGGGTGCAGAACAGACTAGAAGGCAGTCACCAACCAGAGAAGACTTGACCTCTGAGCAGGAGGAAGCCCTAGAGACAACCCGGGACTTCCTGCATAACCAAAGGTCACAGTCTAGTCAAACAAACTAGAGCCTTGTCTAGGTGCTTCGTTCCCATTTAGGCAAGGGGCCTCGGAGGAGCGACCACTAAGATCTATCCAGGAACTAAAAGTAAATTTTCAATTGTCCGAAACAGAGGAAATAAATTTGCAAAGTGATCTGAAATCTGCACGAGCCTCTAAGACCAGTTACAAATCACCAGCAGTGTCTGCAAAATTAATGGAAATACCGATAAACTGTATAATTGATACCGGAAGCGAATGTTCAATTCTAAGTCATAATGTCTGGACTAAACTAAAGGATCAAATACCAGGCATTCAGGTACAAAAGGTTCCAGAAATAAGATTAGTTGATTTCTCTGGTACCCACAGAAAGCGAGTTTTTGGAAGTAGGCGAGTAGAGCTACAAATAGGTGGAATGACTTTCAGTACTGAAGTATTTATATTGAAGGGATTTAGTACGGATCTTCTTTTGGGCATGCCATTTTTGAGGCAGCACGAGGCAGAGATAAATTTCAGGAAAAACTCTGTAAAGTTGAATTTCGGGAAAACTCCTGAACATGAGGAAGGGAATCCACTGGATATTGAACTTGTGAGGTATATCCAAAATGTCCAAGAGAGAGACAAGAAATGGATGTATAAACCCGCGGACCTCAGGGAGAAGGTCGACACAGTAGATATTCTAAAAGATTCCCAGAAGCAGGAGCTGTTAAACGTGCTGATTCAATTTTTGGAAGTATTCTCAGAGAAGCCCGGAACAATGGAAAGTGCAGAGTGTGAAATCCTTCTGAAGAGTAATGAGCCAGTTCATCGTGCGCCGTATCCAGTACAGCTTTCAAAAAGGGCAGCTCTAGAGGAAGAGCTCAGCTTATGGAAGACCTGGAACATTATTCAACCATCTGTATCACCATACCTGAATCCATTGTTAGTCGTGGACAAACCTGATGGAAGTGTGAGACCATGCCTGGATTTTAGACAATTGAATGCATTGATGATAGTTCCCAAAAGTTCGGTTCCACCCATTGATGAATCCTTACAGAAGTTTAAACAAGCACGGTATTTCACGAGTTTGGACCTGGCCTCAGGCTATTTGCAAATTCCTTTGAAGCCAGAATGCCGAAGGTATACTGCGTTTTCGTACAAAGGTCGCCAATACGAATTCTTGAAGATGCCGTATGGTTTATCTAACGCTGTATCTACTTTCGTATCTGTCATGCATCAAGTTTTTGGCCCTGAAACAGAAAATTATTTGACAGTTTACATAGATGATCTAATTTTTGATGCGGATTTCAGCAACCACCTTCAACACATAAAAGCAGTATTACTCAGACTAGAAGAAGTAGGACTAAAAGTAAAACTTCGAAAGTGCAATTTTGTAAAGAGTGAACTAGTGTATTTAGGACATGTGATCTCGGGTGACCAGATAAAAATAGACCCGAAAAAGAATGAAGCCATCTTGAATTTTCCCTTGCCAAAGAACAAGAAAGATATTCGGAAGTTTTTAGGACTAGCCAATTGGAGGCGAAAATTTATAAAGGATTTTTCGGCTAAAACAGAACCTTTGCTGAAATTGCTTTCCAAAAGTGCTAAGTGGACTTGGAGTACTTTTCAACAATCAGCTTTCGACCTGCTCAAGCAAGAATTAGTAACCGCTCCCGCTCTAGCTCAGCCTGATTTAAATCAAGAGTTTTGCATACAGTGCGATGCTTCCACAAAAGGTTTAGGCTGTGTCCTTTTCCAAGAACTAGGTGAAGAAAAGGTTGTAATCCAGTATGCGAGCAGAAAACTGAAGAATAATGAAGTGCATTACTCCATCCATGAGCTGGAATGCCTAGCCATACTTTTTGGTGTAAGTAAATTCGAAATTTATCTCCGAGGAAGACATTTCAAGATATACACAGATCACCGGGGATTGGTCTGGCTCCAAAATTCTAGAAATTGGAACTGTCGCCTCACTAGATGGTCTCTCAAATTACAATCCTACTCATTCGAAATTATCTATATACAGGGAAAGGAAAACGTAGTGCCAGATGTACTCAGTCGTTATCCTGCAGAAGTCAGCGAGGAAGATGAAGAACCAAAATGTTTCCATGTTAATTACATTTGGCAGGAAAGAGGAGAAGTAGACAATGTCGAGAATTGGGTGCAAGCTCAAGAGCATGATTCTTTCTGCCTTTCCATCTTGGAAGTACTGAGACAGAAGGAAGATGAAGTCTCCCCTGCTGAGTCCAAGGTGAGAAGGTTGTATCAGTTGTACGGAAATCTCCTGTTTAGAAAAACTACGGGCGACGAAGTCTCCTGGAAATTGTGTGTTCCTGAGAAATTAAAAGATAAGGTTTTACGAGAGAACCATGATGAGTTAGGACATTTTGGCATGGCTAAGACTTTGAAAAGAGTGAAGAACAGATATTTTTGGCCTAAATTAAAACAAGACGTAGCCAGACATGTTAGAGATTGCCGGACCTGTGCGAAGACCAAGATGGATAAACTTGGGATCATCAAAGACAAATTACACATTAACCAGAAAGACCCGCATGAACTTTTGTCCATCGACCTAATTGGAAAGTTACCTATGTCTTTGGGTTATCAATACGTCTTCACCTTGGTTGATGTAGGAACGAAGTTTGTCTCTGTCTATCCCCTGCGGCGACGCACGGCCAGAGAGATCATTAATGTAATGGAGAAAGGATATTTTACCCACTTTCCTAAAGTCAGAGCCATTCTATCAGACAGAGGAACGCAGTTCACATCAGGCTTGTGGAAGGAATATCTGGATAAAAAGGGAATAAAGTATTATTTCACCACCAGTAGTAGGAAAGTATATAGGATAAACCCGAGAAAGGAAGAGCTCCCCTCAAGCAGATTTGTCTATACTTAAAACTAGCTCAACATGAGCATATGAGCTTTTTGCTCAAGTGTGGAACCCTGTCTAATCCAAGATTTTTGTAAAAATGCCCTCGGGAATTTTCTGTGAAAGGAAGAGCCTCCTCAGATTGATTTGGCCATACTTACAAAAGTTGCATCAGCCAGATTTTTGTCCATAAACTTGTCAAAAATTGATATTTTTTTGGCTACACTTAAAATTAAGCTAAAACCCATACCCACCCACACATATTTACTTCTGGCTTAAGTTTAATTGGACCCCAGGTTCAAATTGTTTATCTAATATTAAAACAATGCAATATGCAGAGACCCTCTAGAATTGCTCCGTGACTCTCTTATTTTTTATATTATATGTTTGCATGTTTCAAGTGATTCTCCTTTGTGTCAGTATATACAATTCCCGACACGGTAGTATTGATTTTTGCTTTGCATGTTTCAAGTGGTTCTCCTCTGCGTCAGTCCTTACAGAAATTTCCGAGTAATGAAGCTTTGCGTGCAAACAAAATTGCATCAGCCAGTATTGTGAGAGTGGTTGAGGAGAACAGATGTGTTGTTACAGTGCTTCTCATACTTACAGGCCTGTTTGGTTTAATTCATATTAAATATATTTCTGGTATATTGAACAATATTTTGCCTGATATTTGTTACATCCAGCTTGTTTGTTGTAATCCACTTTTATTTAGAGTCAGGCTTATATCTGTCCCAGCCTGTTATACAAAAATCAATACATAACAAGGCCATTGCCATTCTAGGCATGCATGTCCGTGCAGGTATTTGCGCTAGGTCAGTGTGAATGAATATTTTTCTTTTTTTCCACTTGTAGGCTATTGGCTTTACAACCTGTCATAAGATAAGCATAGAGTTTTGATTTAAAACCCAAAAAAGTTATATAATAAACCGAGGATAAAAATTAATAATAATATTAATATTATTAATATTAAGTATATACACTAAATATACAAATCACACTGCTGAACCCAACTTATATTTTTTATTCAGTATAAAGTTTTGAATTGAAGCCCAGAAAATCTTATATAATAAACAACAAGAAAAATGCCAAAACAAAAATATTGTGACCAATGCAATAAAAATATATTTAGCTCTAATTGGGCCAGACACCAAAAGATTTGTAACCCAGACAAATGCAGAACTCCCACAAAAATATGCCCCAAATGCCATAGAAAATATAGCATGGAATATTTCACATATAAACATAAAGGTACTTGCTCTGCACAGTCATCAATATTGCCCCCACAACCATCTACATCTGGTCTGAAAAGAAAGCATGAAGCAGCTGTTAATGCTGGACCTGCAAAGCAGCCATGCTATGCACCCATCCATAGCAGTTTTAATGGCCAATTAAGAGATTATCGGTTTGTATCAGAGCCAAGATGTGGTATTGAGAATTTTTTGAACAATATAAATCCTGATGTGCAGGCAATTCTTAATGCACAAAATGGCTCTTATAAGCTGTCCCTCAAATTGTTTGCACAATATAAGAAACCAAATGGCACAAAATTTACACAGCCCCACATAACAGAAACTGTACCTGTATATTCAAATGCAAATTCAGATACAATAATAAGCAGTTTAATAGATCAATTGAATATTAAACACTCTGAATTTGCGGCAAAAGAGTCTGGATGGAGCCTATGCGGTTCTCCACACAAGTTATATGTTAATATTTCTGAATTCAGCCCATTACAAGGATCTACATATCTGCCATTACCTGCCAATATTAAAAACAAAAGAGCCGTGGTTAATATAGAAAATACCGACCAGAAATGCTTTTTGTGGTGTATTTTAGCTGCTTTGTATCCAGTTTTAAGGCATCCTGAGAGAATAACTTATTATAAACAACATGAACATGATTTTGATGAAGCAATGAAGGGTTTAGAATATCCAATGTCTGTTCAGAATATTGATAAATTTGAAAAAAAGGCCAGGAATATCAATGATAAACAATTATCTATTAATGTTTTTATTTGTTCCACTGGTCGTGGCAATTGCTTGATAGAACCTCTCAGAATCAGTACATTTGATGATGATTCTGCTGTTCCGATTGATTTGCTCTTAATTGAAGGGGATGGCACATATCATTATACTCTGATACACAGTCTTGAAGCTTTAGTGAGAACACAACTAGACAAATCCAATACAATATTTAAGTTGTGCAGAAGATGTTTAAGTGTATTTGATGGTAAAAAAATAATAAAAGGGGTTTGTAAAGTGAATGCAGAAATTGCCAAAAACAAGTTAATTGAACATTTAAAATACTGTGGCAACTATAAACCTGTTCATATGGTGATGCCCAATCCAAGTGAAAAAGCAAAATTCAAAAAGTTTGAAGCCTTGTTGGAACACCCAGCATATATTGTCTGTGATTTTGAATCAAATCTCAAACCTCTTGCATTCTGCAATCCAGATCCTGAAGAATCTTCAATTACACCATACCAGCTACATGAACCTTCCAGTTTTTATTATGTTGTTGTACAGGATGGTGTTGTTAGTAAAAAAGATTCATACATGGGACCAGATGCCATCAAAAAATTTGCACATAAAATAGAAAATGAGTGCCATGACATAGCATCTAATATCTTATTAAAATCAAAACCCATGTTGCCTTTAACAGAGAAACAGATTGAAGATTTCAACAATGCAGAAAAATGCCCGGTATGTGGTTCTGAATTTTCAGATACAAAAATCAAGGTGAAACACCATTCTCATACAGATGGTAAATTCAAAATGGCCCTGTGTAATAGCTGTAATATTAAGATCAAGAGACCAAAATTTGTCCCTATATTTTGCCATGGAGCATCCAATTATGATTTTCATCATTTGATCAGATATGAGGGGTTTGACAAGCAGAATTTAAATATTTTAGCTGAAAATGATGAGAAATATATTGCCATTAGCAAAATAATTAAAGTTAATGGTGTTCCTATTCACATAAGATTTCTTGATTCTTACAGAATTTTATCTGCTAGCCTGGCTACACTGGCCACTCAATTATCTGATGATCAATTCAAAATCACATGTGCTTTGTTTCCAAATCAGGACCTGAAACTAATTAGGCGGAAGGGTGTATATCCATATGATTATGTTACAGATTTTTCTAAATTTGATGAGTGTTCTCTGCCACCACAAGAAGAGTTTTACAGCAAAATCAGAGGATCTGGAATCACTGATGATGATTATCACCATGCCCAATTGATGTGGAACAATTTAAAATGCCAGACATTTGGTGATTATCACATGGCATATTTAAAACTTGATGTGACCCTCTTGGCTGATATACTTCAAGCATTCAGAAAATCTTCCATGAAAAATTATGAACTGGATCCAATATATTTTTACAGTGCCCCGGGCTTAGCATGGTCTGCAATGTTTTTAAACACTAAAAAGCAATTGGATCTGATCCAAGATCAAGATATGTATCTGTTTATGGAGCAATGTATAAGAGGGGGGATGGTGCAATGTTCTCAGAGATATGCCAGAGCAAATAACAAATATATGCCTGATTATGATCCAGCACTGCCATCAAATTATATACTGTATGTAGATGCCAACAGCCTCTATGGTTATGCCATGATGCAAAAACTGCCATATGCAGGGCTCGAATGGGTTGAAGATTTCAATATTGAAGATCTTCAGGACTTTGATGACAGTGACTATGGCCTCTTCTTAGAGGTTGATCTGACAATTCCTGATGATTTACATAACAAATTTTCTGATCTGCCCCCAATTCCTGAGGTTAAGTGCTCACCTGGCTCTAAACAGAAGAAATTGATGATGACACTGGAGCCAAAACAGGGTTATGTCATATATTACAAGAACCTCCAGTTCCTGATGCATCATGGTGTTCAAGTGACCAAAGTTGGAAAAGTTTTGAGGTTCAGGCACTCAAAATGGTTGAAACCATATATTAATACAAATACAGAGCTTCGAACATCTGCAAACAGCCAATTTGATAAGGCCTTGTTTAAATTGATGGTCAATTCTGTATATGGCAAAACAATTGAAAATGTCAGAAAACATACCGATGTTAAAATAATTACTGACCCCAGCCTGAGCAAAAAATTGGTTGCAAAGCCTAATTTCAATTACAGAAGAATTTATGATGAAAATATGGCACTTTTCAACATGAAAAAAACAAAAATTAAGTTTGATAAACCTATTTATGTAGGGGCTGTGATATTGGAATTGGCCAAATTACATATGTCACAATTGTATTATGATGTGCTGAAACCTTTTTATGGTGATAGTGTAAAATTGATGTACATGGACACGGATAGTTTTGTTCTTGATATTAAAACAGAAAATGTTTATCAAGATATGGCCCAGCCTGCATTGCTTGAATATTTTGATACCAGTGAACATACAAGGATTCAACACCACAACAAAAAGGTGCCTGGCAAGTTAAAAGATGAGACACTTGGTGATGTTATTGTGGCATTTGCTGGGTTAAGTGCCAAGATGTACAGTTTTGAAACACGTGGTGGTGTTGCTGCCAAAAAGGCCAAGGGCATTGGCAGAGTAACTGTTGAAAAAGAGCTCCAATTTGAAGATTATAAAAATTGTCTCCAATCCCAGAGTTTAATCAGAACATCAGAATCCAGAATTCAGAGTGTGGATCACTTATTGACTAGCAATATTGTAAGAAAAGTGGCTCTGGACCCACATGATGATAAGAGATGCATTTTATCATGTGGCATACATACTTTACCATGGGGTCATTGTGATTTGAAAAATGGCAATCAATGCCCAATTACAGAGCATGATTTGAAATAAATAAACATGCCTATGAACTTATTTGGGTTCAAAAAACAGGCTATTATGGAGCTGCCAACACCACAACCCTCTTCTGATATGATATCTAAACTGAGTGGTTTGTTAATTATTCATCTGAACAGCATACTTACAGATATTGATGATGAAACAGGTAAAATATTGTACATATTTAACAATAATTTAAATCATTACCAATTACCTGTAGGTGGGCAATTGCAATTTATTACAACCCCTGAGGGCAATGTTAAAATTTCAGTAGGGAGAAATATTTACAGAATTAAGCACTCAAACATGATTTCTGGCACTGTTTATACTGTTTCTGCTGGTGACTGCTTATATATTGAGGTCCCTGGATCTTATGACAAGCTTATACCCTTTTTTATAGAATTAAGAATCAGATACTCTATAATAAATAACCGCTAAAACAAAAATGCCTAATGATATTTTTGGCCATACAAGACATGAAGATCACAGTGATGAGATTCTGATGCTTGATGTCAGAGTCAAGAAATTAAGAAGTGATTTACAAGCTTTACAAACTACACTCAATGCCAGTCTTCAATTAGAAATTACAAATTTACAATCACAATGCATGGACCCTCTTCTTAAAATTGATTCTGAACTCAAATTGCTGCTTCAGAAATATACTGATTTGGCCACATTGGATAATTTTCAAAGTTTGGAAGAAGCTGTAGCAGCTCTTCAAGCCAAATTTAAGACCCAGGCTACCAATTCTGAGCAATTGAAACAACAATTGGAAGAGCAGATAAATAATGTCCAGGCACAGCTCCAAACAATTGTCAAAAGCATAAAATCACAAGAAGATTTTGATCTAGTGATTTCCACTCTAAAGGAACAGATTCAGTCACTCCAAATACCTAATCTGGACCCTCTGAACAATGCCATAGCCGAGGTTAAAGAAAAAATTGAGACACTTGAAAATTTTATGAACAACTTGCCATCTTCTGATGCTTTGAATGCAATAACTCGGAGTGTTAAGCTGCAACTTGAAACATATGAAGATTTTGGAAAAATTCAAAGTTCCATAACCCATCTTGAAGGTACAATAGCAGCAGTGCAAAGTGATTTGACAAATGTACTAGAATCTCGCCTGCCCGGTATTGTAGATACCCTTGTCAGTGTCCAGCAACAAATCACAAAGCTTGAAAACCTCAACACTGAATCTGAACTATCCCATTTTCATCACTTGATAGATGATATCCAAACAAAACTTGAAATTTTACAACAATCCACACCCTCTCAGGCAGATATAGCCCTGCTCCAAAATGCTATGCAAAATGTGGCTCATGCTTCTGAATTAAATGATGTGAAATTGGCACTTGAATCTTTGCAAAATACAGTATCAAATTTCCCCACATCACAGGAACTTAAAAATATTAAGAGGGCAGTGAATCGCATATTGAAATCAGAAGATATCAAGAATATCCAGGCAGAGATCAAACATCTCACTCAGGCAGTGGCCACTCTACCAACTAATCAACATATTAATGAACTGCATGCCCTGTTTGAGGATATCAGAAGACAGGTCCATGATCTTACTGCTCAAAATTGAAAATTGGCAATTGTTGAAAATTTGCAACAAATTGTAGCTAATATCAAGCAACAGCTAGGGACCATGGAATCCAATCAAGCAAATGCTCTGTCTGTTTTTGCCACCCAGCTACAAGAAATTGTGCAACAATACAAAAAACTTGCTGTGGACATAAGAATCAAGCCGGGGCACGATGAGATTGTTAGGACCATCAATGAGCACCTTGAATCTGTAACAAGCAGATTGCTCACAGCAGAAAAGGAAATAACAGGCATAATTGAAAATCCAAAACATACAGTAATTCTTGAATTGTACAGCATCCCCAACAAAGAATATGATTCTCCATTTACACCAGGTGGCAAAATATATATGCTGTCCCCTGCACAATTTTATTACCAATTTTTTGTTGGGGGCACATTGAGACCAATCAAAATCAAATATTGGCTACAACCACAGGCACACCACTACCCTACCTTATCAATAACAAATGCTGATAACAAAGTGAAAATCACCAGTGTAGAATTGGAGGATTTTACAGATCCCAATACATTAGAAACAGCCTATGCTGAAGATGATGGCTCTCTGGAATTTAAAATACAAATAGGGAAAAAATTATATTTAGAAAATCCTGCAGTTTGAGCTGCTGAACATCCCATAGTTGCAATATTCTTGTTTACATATTATGTCTAGAAAAATTATTGTTGATGAATTACACAGACAAGCCCGACATAATTTTAAGAGACTCCCAGTAGTCACAAAGGGCATAGATGATTTATGGCAAAGCGACTTGATTGAAATGGCAAGTGGACAGTTGAAAAACTTAGACAAAATCAACAAGGGCTACAAGTATTTACTCACTGTAATAGATACATTTTCAAAATTTGCCTGGGCTATGCCACTCAAATCCAAGACTGGAAAATGTGTTACAGAAGCTTTTAGTACAATCATCAATCAGAGTGGAAGATCACCGCGCTATTTGCAAACAGATAATGGCAAAGAATTTTATAATTCAGTGTTTCAACAATTTATTAAAAGCCAGGCAATACAACATTATTCGAGTTACAGTGATCTCAAAGCCTCAATTGTAGAGAGATTCAACAGAACCTTAAAAAATCTTATGTATAAACAATTTACCCTGCAAGGTAATTATAAATGGATTAATATTCTTCCAGAACTTCTACATAAATATAACAACTCGGTCCATTCCACAATCAACATGAAACCCTCTGAAGTAACTTCATCTGATGAGCAAAAATTGATCAGAACTGTTTATTATCCTAGATACCAGCCAACAACAAGAAAGGCCAAATACAAGATTGGTGATCAAGTAAGAATCAGCAAATATAAGCACTTATTCAAAAGAGGCTTTACAAGAAACTGGAGCACCGAATTATTTACAGTAGTTCAAGTTAAACCCGGGACCCTTAACACATATATAATAAAGGATCACCGAGGAGAAATTCTCAAAGGCAGGTTCTATGAAGAAGAGCTCAGCAAAACTAAACAGCCTGACACATATCTCATAGAAAAAATCATCCGCAGAAAAGGCAACAAGTTACTTGTCAAATGGCTAGGACTTCCAGAACACAGCTGGATCGATGCAAACAAAATAATAATATGAACACCTGGGATGTTATAAAAAGGCTGCCAGAACCTGAACAGCAGAATAAGAGAAATGGAAAATTGCTACCTGATAATATTAGGTGTCTTATTGTTGGGCCATCTGCTTGTGGTAAAACTACACTAATGGTTGATAATTTTTTATTGGCACCCAACTGGTTAGACTGGAAAAACAGGCACTTGTATATCTTCTCTAAGAGCTTGGAACAATTAAAATATCAGCAGCTGATGAAGCTATATGATGGATTGGATATAGCCACTTTTGAACCAGATGTTAAGCCACTCCATGAATGTCTCGATAATTCTGTTGTTGTGTTTGATGACATTATATTGGATAATCAAAACAAGGTTAGAAATTTTTTTACACAGGGCCGGCACAAAAACATTGATTGCTTCTACCTGGCACAGACTTTTTCAAAAATACCCAAGCAGCTGATCCGAGACAACAGCAATTTTATATGTGTGTTTCATCAAGATCATACCAACCTCAAACACATACATGATGAATATGTAGGTGGGGACTTGAGCTACAATGATTTTTCCAAGTTTTGCAGTTGGTGCTGGAACCAGGACAGTTATGGGTTTGTCACAATTGATATGACAAGAACACCCAATAGTGGCAAATACAGAAATAAAATCAACAATTTTCTAGACATTGAAACATAAATAAATAACCATGAAAAGGCCAATCATTGATGATCTTAAGTTAAGAGATTATCTTGTAAAAAGATTTAAGGGATGGAAATCAGAGAACCGAGGAATTTATGAAAAACACAAACAAACAGAACAGCCCATAATTGATGCTATTGGTCAATTAGGTAAAAATATCAAAACTGTTACAGAGCAAAATCAAAATTTGATCACAGAGCTTGTACCTGTAGCTGCAAGAAACATATTAGATTATCCATTCACAACACTTTCCAGTATTCATACACCTAGTCCTATTGGTCCTAGAAGAATTGAAGCTAGTCAGGATCCTATTGAATTGGGTCTTCTTGCTCAAAAATATTTAACCACACCTAAAGACAATAAAGATGAGGTTTTTGGCTTATATGCCGACACAGAGCTTGATGGTAGCATCATACATAGAATTGGCAATTTCAGAGTAACATTTATGGGGGATGATCTGACTGTATATTCAGAATCTCATCTTGGAGAAAAAGGTGCTTTTGTTAAGTACCCCGGCACACCTGGATTGTGGGAACTGATGACTAGGAAAAGGCCTGGCAGCTATACAGATCAAGATTATGAATATTACAAAGAAATATTAATAAAATCAGATGCTCTATACCAGAACAATGATCCCACACAAAAAAGGGTTAAGTCTAGCAGTGGGGCAAAATACAACAATTTAATCAAGCCCATATGGTCACAAATCAAGACTGGCAGTGGAATCAAACAATACAACACCCTGCCTAAAGAATTTGTGTGGGTTGATGATGTCAGGAAACTTGTAGATAGGTTATTGGTGATAGCTGGGGAGGAAAATGCTGGCAACAACAATTTTTACAATGAAAAGGTTGGAATTATGGACATGATAAGCACAAAATTGTCTAATTTTATAGTGAATGACACTAAGGGGATTGGATATCTTATAAAAATTATTAATACTCTACCACCCAAATTTTGGAATATTTCTGAGGGTCGGGGCCTTGTTAATGACATTATAAACAAGCTGCCATTTGAATTACATATTCCAGGCTATCAGTATTGTGGTCCAGGCACAAAATTGGATCATAGATTAAACAGAGGGGATCCTGGTGTTAATCCCCTAGATGCTGCTTGTAGAGACCATGACATAGCATACAACACAAATTCTGATCTTGACAAGAGACATGTTGCAGACAAGAAATTAGAAGAGGCTGCATTTGGTAGATTTGTAAGCAAAGATGCTTCTTTAAGTGAAAAAATAGCAGCATTGGGAACCACCATAGCTATGAGCACCAAACAAAAATTGGGGTGGGGGTTGTGAATATGTATATAATAAACCTACAATGAAGGCCAAGGGTGTTATGTATCAAATACCTTATGCAGGTCTCAAATCTCTTAAAACTATTGACAGTCTTTTGACCAAAAAACAGCGCAAGAAAAAAAATTCTTGTATTGCAAAGGGGCTTGGTATGAAATTGTTGCTTAGCACCCCCCAATTAAAAAAATTACAGCAATCAAGAAAAAAATCACATGTGGGGGGATTTATATTTACCATCCCTGCCATCTTAGCTGCTCTCGGGGCTGTTGGGAGCTTGGCTGGGGGATCAGCTGCCATAGCAAAAACAGTAATAGATGCCAAGAAAAATAGGGCTGAATTAGATGAATTGAAGCGCCATAACCTGGCCATTGAGAAACAAGGCAAAGGTGTTAAGAGAGCCATGAATAAGTTTAAAAAAAACAAGAGCCGCTTACAAACCAAGATATTGAAGCTTTAATCAAGCCACTGGGCATCAAACATTTTAGAGGTGTGTACATGTCTGATTCTTTACCAGAACAACCACTCAACAAAGAGTGTGGTATTGTTAATTTGGATAAGTACAAGAATCAGGGCACTCACTGGATCTGTTATCTTAAATATTTAAAAGATGAGGCATTTGTGTTTGATTCATTTGGAGGTGTTCCACCTGAAAATTTAATAAAATATCTAAATTCAACTAATCTTTATTACAATAATGCCCGTGTTCAAAACTTCAAAGATGTTAATTGCGGACATTTGTGTTTATCTGTTCTTAGATATATGTCTCAAATAAATAAACCATCAATTGAAGATTTTCAAAAAACCTTGTGGTATCTGAAACATCATTGGGGTATTTCATCTCACCAGCCAAAATTCAATATTGAAACTCAAATTGCATGATGACATAGTGTATCCCAAAACAATAGCTCTCAGAGCATTTTACGGCATGTACTTCATGCCTAATATTACACACCACAACAAAACAATTGCAGTAGGGGATGAAAAAATTGTCATCACTCCAGGGCAATATAATCTGTCCACTCTAAATGCTCAATTACCCAGAGGTATAGTGTTAAGTCAAAATTCTGTCACTCACAGAGTAGAAGTTGTATCTGCCACAGAAACAGTGGATCTGGGTACTATAGGAGAGCTGTTAGGCTTTGAGAACAACACAAAACTTGAAGCAGGCATCAAACACACTGCTATGAATATACCCAAATTCTTAGCCATAGAGACTCTGAATATTCACTGTAATGTGGCAGAGGGTATGATCACCAAATCAAATGGCATAGGCACTCACAAACAATCAGGCATCATTGCAACATTCAAACCTAATTCTGAATTTATGGAGCCTATTATCTACAATCCATCCCCAACATTATATTTTCCTGTGTGCCATAATAGAATAGATTATATTGAATTGATGGTCACTAATGAAAAAGAAGAATTAGTTGATTTTGCTGGAGCCACAACAACTGCAATCATAGAGATTAATATTTAAATAAAAATACATACAAGAAGAAAATGGAAAATATTGAGAGTTATGAGCTACAATCATTCCCCCCAAACAGGAGGACATTTGCAAATTTAAATCAACCCAACACACAGATTGAGGTTGATCTTGATGTAGGGGATGGATTTATACACCCCCACAGAGCAGATTTATACATCAAATTTGATGTTGTAAAGCTCGATGGAACAGATTATCCGGCAAATACAAATATAAGATTGGTTGATAATTTTGTGCCGCATCTCTTCTCTGAAATTGAGGTCAGAAAGCATGGTGTTGTTATAAACAGGGTAGATTATCCCGGCATTACCTCCACAGCTTTGGCCACATTAAAATTATCCAAAACCGAGGCTTCTTACTACAAAATAGGTGGATTTGAGGCTGGTGATAAGATATTATCTAAGAACCACACAGTGCTGTTCCCCATGCGCCTATTGCCAGGATTCTTTTCAGATTACAAAGATATTATGTGGAAGGGTGGTTTAAGAATTACATTTAGAAGAGCTGCCAATGATAATAATGCTTTGATGAGGTACAGTGCATTAAACTCTACAGGGGAAGCTCTGCTTAATACCCTACCAGATGCAGGCAAATGCATTATTCAGACTATGGAGTTAAGAATTCCTGTTGTTGAATATGAGGCCAGCTATGTTCTTAAATACAAAGCAGATATAATAAAAAATCCACAGGTTCTTTTACAATTTTATACATATCAATGTGTACAGAAGCCCGCAACTGGTGCATATTATGAGTTTGATGCTACAAATTCATTCTCCAGTATACAATACGACATGCCTGATTTTGTAGTGGTACTGTTTCAGACTGGAAGACACAACAATCAGGAGAAAAATTCAAGTAAATTTGATAACTGCAACATCAAGAAGATATATCTTAAAAATGGCAGAAATGAGGTATTTCCTAGAGAAAATTACAATTTAGACATGTCCAAGGATGATTTCCTCAAATTATATGAGGCATTTACATCCTTCAAAAGGGTCACTACTGGCAATACTGACATGTATTACACACCAGATGAATTCAAGGCACAGAGACCCATGTTTGTAATTAACACTTCAAAAAGGAAACAAGTTGTGGTTAATGACAGGACAAACATTAAAATTATCTGTGAATTCCATGAGGCATTACCTGATGACACCATATGTAGTGTTATTCTCATAGGTGAAAAATCATATGTTTATGATGTAAGAAATGAGAGGGTCACAGAGCAATTCTAGAGGTCCGATTCAAACACAGAGGCCCTTTGATTATAAAACAATAATACCAACACTTTGCTGTCAGGAAATATATTACTTACCCAAATTTTATAGCACCTCTGCTCGTGGCAGAAAAGCTTTTATATATATTACCTACCCAAATTTAACAGCACATCTGCCTGCAATATTTTGTAAGTTACAGACTTGGGATTATATTATTGTGACAAGACCAAACCTAAATGCAATTCAGTTTGCACGACAAATATCCAAGAAGCCAATACTAGGAATTTCCTCAATATGATGGATGGTAAGTAATTTTCCCTGAAAAGGGGGCACAGTGTAGATAATAATTTCTCTTTGAGTCCCATGATAAATGACATGTAATTTCCCTCTGAAAAAGCATAGTGCAGGTTAAGCCAACAGATATAATCACCCAGGCATTTACTAATTTCTCTTTGATGATGGATAATATGTTATTTCTCTCTGAAAAGACACAATATAGATTATATCTGCTGGCATTAATTTCCCGGGCAAGCATAATTTATTGCTGGCCGAAACATGGGACTGATCAAAAGATTGGAAAGAACATGGAAGCAATTAATTATGTTTGTTCGCCCCTCTCCCATTGTATTGATCAGGCAATTTTGCCTGCATAGCTGAGCTGATATTTTTATACCCAGACAACAGCAATAACAAAACTCTGGTGATTCCCAATAGAGAATAATTTTGCTCTGTTGTACAACATTTTTTACCAGGTTTAAGATCTGGGGGCTATCAACTAGCAATAATTATTCTCAAAATCTCACATATGGAAATATTATTTTGCCACATATATTTCAATCTCTCAGAACTCAAACCCAAAAACCTCCTGATTACAAGACAACAATATTAACATTTTGCCATCAGGGGAGGCTTCATATTTTATGAGGACTCAAACCCAAAAACCTCCTGATTACAAGGCAACAATATTAACATTTTGCCATCAGGGGAGGCTTCACATTTTACCAGGATTCAAACCCGAGCCTCCCGATTACAAGGCAATAAAAACCATGCACCACACTCTACTGGGTCTCAGAACCCAATAAATATGAGCTTTATATCAATTCAAGATTCCTGGGATTTTGACAGAAAAACACACTATAAACAATAAGATGATAAGAGAACTTGGCATAGTTTTAAGTGTAAGCAAATCAATCTGAGGAGGCTCTTCCTTTCACAGAAAATTCCCGAGGGCATTTTTACAAAAATCTTGGATTAGACAGGGTTCCACACTTGAGCAAAAAGCTCATATGCTCATGTTGAGCTAGTTTTAAGTGTAGACAAATCTGCTTGAGGGGAGCTCTTCCTTTCTCGGGTTTATCCTATATACTTTCCTACTACTACCACCGCTTATCATCCTAGCAGCAATACCATCGAACGGATGAATCAGGAAATAGTAAGATTACTCCGGCTATTCTGTCATCGAGAGCACCAAGCCTGGTCAAAATACTTAACCGAAATATCTTGGCTTCTAAACAACTCTGTTTCCGACACGACCGGTTACGCTCCCTCCGAGTTATTCTTTAACAGGCCTGTGCCTAATGAAGTTTTGGACCACTTCAATTGGCCCATCAATGAAGCAGATTCCCAAATATCTAATTGGAATCAGAAACTATTCATGGCAAGGACTAGGGAAAGCACCAAAAGCAAGAAAAGAAGAATTAGGGTAAAAAGAAACGCTCTTCAATTAGAAGAAGGTGACTTGGTTCTTGTCAGGAATCACAAGTTAAGTTCCCGAAAGAATAGGACTATCGCCAAATTGTTTGAGGTATACATTGGCCCCTATGTCGCCTCGGATGTTCGAAGCAACACTGCCCTGCTGTTGAACCCGACGACCAAGAACCCAGTCGACCGAGTGAATTTTGACAACCTTCGTCTCTTCAGGTGTTCCCCCGAACGGAGAAGACAAATAGTGAATGAAGAAAAGACTTAGTGATTGAAGAGTAAAAGAGATATAGACTCTGGTTTACCAAAAAAATTTCTGAAAATTTAAACTTTTTAATTTTCCTCAAAATTTTTGCCCGACAGAGGGGCATATGTAACGACCCTGCGTGGTCATCACGTGTAGCTATCCTGCGTGATAGCCAAATTATTTAATATATAATTATTAATGCTTGCGAAATGCCCTGCGAGGCTTACGCTTTTGCTTTACCTTTTATCTAATTTTGAGTGCATTGTTGTTAAGCATGAAGCATATATTGTTATGGCACACACGTTTTGGTTAAAGAAAGCATGCTAAATACCCTGCGTGGTTTACGCATTCAGTTATCTTTTGTGCAGTAATTGTTGTTTAATTTGTAACTTGCATTGTCGAATCTCTTTATCTTGTAATTTCTTTAATGTAACGTGTTCAGTTTAGCACACAAGTGTTAAGTTTATATCGCCACATGTTAGTGGTTTTTACAATGCTAAACTTGATATTTTATAACGCACGAGTTGCATCTCGTGAATTGAAGGGAGTTTGCAACGCTGCAGCCGGCTTAGTTCCGATCTTCTCCACCCGCCTCAGTGCTGCCACCAAACAGTATATAAACAAAGCAGCGAGGCCCGGAGCTCAGTCGACTGCCAGATGCCGACTGCGAAAGACCTGGTTCCCAGATCTAGTCTGGATGTTCCCCCTACCGGGATCCAATAGCTTCCTTGAGAAGGAAGGAGGAGGATAAGAAAAGCAGATTACCTACCTACCTGGTCTGCTCCATAAGAGCTTGGTGTGCTAACCTTGGGTCGTGGCGGCCCAAGCCCAAGTCTCCTGGGTGCTTCCAGACCTTCCCTTTGTACCTTGCCGTCTCTTGCTACTGACTGGACATACCAAGGGACCGAACCGTTCCCTTGTCGTAGCTGGATTGACTTTGCGGCGTCCTTTCATACCAACACCTTTGTGAAACCGCGGGCCCTTGGCCCGTCCCTCGCTATTGATTGGACGCTTTCGCATGTTGTCCCCAGGCGGCGTGGCATGTGACGACTACCAAGGTTCCTATTGGTTACCTGTACTAGTTGGTTCCCCCCCTAAATTAGATAAGAATACTAATACTGCCCAGGTACCTCACTGAGGAGGATTTAAGAGCGTATGTGCTAAACAGGTTATTTACATGCGTGTATAAATATAAATAAACATTTACTAGTTGACCTTTGACCTTTCAATATTAAACCCCGCAAGCCCTGAGATACTTTGAGTCCATGTCTTCGGCTGGCTACAAGCTAGCATATATGGGTACACTTTTGCACCGCTCCGTGGTGTAGTGTGCAGTGCTCCGGCACGCGGACGTTGCAAAATAAATCATTAAATACATAAAATAAAATAAAAATCAATGTAAATTTAATGGTATTGGCCCTTTGCTTCCTTTTTTAGGCTTTCGTTGTTAGGTCTAATAAGATAAGTAGACCACCAGTGGTTCTTGAAATGTGAATTAGCCCTCAAACCAAAAAAACACAGTCTCTGAATCATCACCACGCTCCTGCAACCTTTACCTCGCAGGTACCCATTTACTAGAGGCTGGGTGAACTCCAGAGCAGCTCCATGCAGGGACAAATTCCCTCTGAAATCATCCACCCCGAGAATCTAACCCATGTCTTTCCGCCTCGTAGTCATAACGACTGAACCACATGTATTAATCAAATGTCCTCACTATAAATGTGTGTAAATATTTAAACACTGAACAATTTATATATTTTCAAAACGTTCACTTGCGGTGCATTTTGATTATAAAAAAGTTGACATACAGTTCCAGGTTCAAGAGAAGAGGAACTAAGAGGTGAACAACACTAACTATTGTTAGGACTCATGAGTTGAGAATATTATTACCCAAGGTGGATTAACTGATATGGCGATTTAAATCAGATGATTTTTTTTTTTTTAAATTACAGATTTAAATAACTTTAAATAAATAATTTACACAAGGATTTTGTAGATTTCAGAAATAACTTTTGCTGAAAGTTCTACATTCATCTCGTATCATTTAATGGTGTTTATTAGGCTCTAAGAAAGAAAAAGGAAACAAAATATATGTAGCCTACTGATGGGCTGAAGCTCATAGGAAAGGAAATCAATGTCAACTGTAAACACACTTAAATTTATCTTGATTTGCAATTCAATAATTTTTATAGGCAAAAATAGTAAACATTAGGGATGTGCCGAAGCCGATTACAGATGTATGAAAATCGGCAGAAATTGATATATCGGCATTGGTATCGGAATCGGCAAAAATCAGATATATAAACCGGTACAGGTTATACTAGAGTTTTACCTTCTAATAAGTTTTATATTCTAGTTTTGTAAGATTTGTTGGAAATTAGGTTCTGATTCTTCGTCATTGTAGAGTTTTTGTAATAAAATTATTGCAAACTCTGATTCAGAGGATCAACCTAAATATAAATCGGAAATAAAACAGTACAAACCTGAATCAGGATCTGCTGTTGTATTGGAAATTCAAAAGTGAGTATTCAAACCTGAAGCAAGTGCTGAGAAAATACTTGAGCATACCTGCTGCATCAGTATTCAGTGATTGAGTGTTCAGTGTTGCTGAACAGATTTACGATTAGAGAAGAAGTACGTTACTTCTTGAAGTGCTTCCAAATCTCGTATTTCTGAAGTTGAATCTGGCAGCAGTAAATTTCCAACATTACGAACAGGAATTTATTTTGCATTTCAAAGAATTGCTTGTGTACTAATGTTAAATCTCCAGGTTCACATAACCTTTTGTAGATGCAAATGAACTTTCGCATCTCTTGAGAATATATATGTATATACATATGATTTGATTTGATTTGATTTATTTTACTTCGCTTCTTATGCCACTTTTGGCTAATTTGCGAAGATGGGGATGAGTGATGATATGATGAAATTGATGAATTGACACACGAACGTCCATGCCCAGGCCAGGATTCGAACCCGGGACCCCTGGCGTCGCAGCGCGATGTGCGAACCACTCCGCCACGGGGGCCGGCGTATATACATATGATATGCAATAGAATGTACATACCCAATTTATTTTTGTCATGCAGAAAATAACATCCCATTTCTGCTTAATAATATTATGTATCGGAATCGGTTAAATATCAGCATCGGCAACGGTTCCAAAAATTATCGGTGAGTACATCGGCATCGGTATATTTTCAGCTTCGTCACATCCCTAGTAAACATCTTGTGTAGAAAAATATACAAAATACTAATCATGTTAAACTGTAAGTAGTATAATTATCATTAAACATTCTTAAAAAAATAGATTCAAATTAAAAAAAATCACACTTAAATAAAATAAATGGTACTACTTTACTATAGCGGAGACACCTATCAATGATTTATTTCGCAATTTTTTACATTGCTAACGTACTCTTCTGCATTGCGGAACATTTCTTTAGGTGAAATAATGAATTTATAACGAAAATAATGTCTATTTCTTACATTAACGAGTACTTACTGTTGTTCCTTATTTCCCACAAACCATCCACGGGTAGCCCCAAAAACCATTGACGTTAGCCCAAAAATTCACGATAGCCCCACGAACCATCATGGGGACGAGGTATGCCTACTAGGTTAGGTTAGGCCTGTTAGGTTAGGTTCCATTAGCACTCCTTTCGTTCAATTTAGCATATACGGACAACATCATGGCAGCAGCAGCAGCAATAGCGCATCGGAAATAGATTTTCGTAGAAAACCACATGCATTCACATTAAAATGGATCAAAACTACATTCCCGAACATCAACAACACTACAGAAAATGATTTGCGTAAGTACTTTCTCCTGTAAATTTGAAGAAATCCGTCTCCGGTATAGTAAAGTGTTACCAAATAAATCATCAAAAAATATTTTTTTAATAAGATTCATGGTTTTCATCCACCCTGTTATTACCACTAGGTACAGTGGGATGCATACGTAATACCAAGCAAATTGTCCACCACCATATTTATTCACTCTGTTTTATACAATGAGAGCTTCGGAAATTGAAACAAACGACTGAGAACCTCTGAACCAACATGTGTTAAAATACAGTACCTAAAAGCGTGTAGGATGCGAGAGAAAAATTAATTAAATTGGTCATGGACAATTTGCCGAGTTATACTTGTACATTCCGCTGTACAGCACCACTAAGGCCATTGTCGAACTTTCTCCTCCATTAGTAATACTTTCTGCTGTGGTAAGCATGCAAAGAGATATTGAATTTTCATTTGCCGAGAAATTTCTAGAACTTTTAGGCTGACAGAGGGCAAGAAACCACTCCTCCTCACTGGTGCAAGTGTGTAGAGGAGGCGCCATCTTTAAAATGGCGTTTTGATCAGTGTTGCAGCCTTGAGGTCGTTTTGTAAATAACAGTTGATACCTCATGTGACTTTGAGCTGCACACAGTCTTTTTTTCTCTACAATTTATATTGGACTTTTAAGGTGAAAATAAACCACTCATACGGCCAGTAGTATGAAAAACATGATAATCAACTCGGAATTTTTGACAGATTCTAGGAATGAACTGGAACCCAATAGGAAAAATACGAAGAAGACCAAAATTACGATGGATGATGACTTGAGGAAACTACAAGGTGTACAACTTTGCTTCCGCAGTTTTTCCCCAAAAATATGACGCTGGAATGAAAAACATTGCTTACCCAGGCATTATTCAAAGTATTGTCCATCGCTGGCCACTACTTTCTCCCATCTTTCGGGCAGCGTACGAATGCCGCGTCTAAAAAATTGTTCATCTTTGGAGGCGATCCACGAATCGATCCACTTTTTGACTTCATAAGATCGGAACTGTTGGTCAGCCAGTTCATGAGCCATTGATCTAAACAGGTGATAATAAGAGGGATCGATGTCTGGAGAATAAGGCGGGTGGGGTAGGACGTCCCATCTTAATGTTTCCAAGTACGTTTTCACCACTTTGGCAACGTGGGGTCGTGCGTTGTCATGCTGAATCATACCCATGGCTTTCAGACGTTTTGAAATGGCTTGCTGTGTCACTCCCAATGATCGTGCCAATTCTTCTTGAGTTTGACGCGAGTCTTCACTCAGCAATGTCTCCAATTCTGCATCTTCGAAAACTTTGTCTTCCACCACTATGCCGGTCTTCGACGTTAAAGTCACCGTTCTTGAAGCGTTGAAACCACTCACGACAGGTTCTCTCACTTATAGCGTCCTCACCATACGTAGTGGAGAGCATTCGATGAGCCTCAGCCGCAGTTTTCTTCATATTGAAACAAAAAAGTAGAACCTCCCGCAAATGGCGAGAATTTGGCTCGTACACTGACATTTTTAATCGCGAACAACTTCACGATGCACACACCACTCGACTAATGTTTGAATGGGGTTATCTTGACAGAGGTCCAAGCTAACTGCGTGACGTCTGCGATCTGCTTCTTTCGACTGCTACTTCCTGTTGTTGCCACCTGTCGGAAAACGGCGGAAGCAAAGTTGTACACCTTGTAGGTGTAAGAAACTTGAGAGAATTAGTACACGAAAATAAGATATGGCATAATCTTGTTGAGAAGGCTAAGACCAATAAAGGGTTGTAATGTCAATGGAAGAAGAAATCTACAATATGCTGGGAATCAAACTTCTAGATTCTGCTAGCAAGCCAAGAGTTATACATACGGGGAGGATAATTATTCGAAGAGCTCGCCGCACTCAAAGCAAGTGTGAGTGTGGCCGGTCCCGGATGCAGAGTACCACCTCGAAGTAGGTGCACTTTTAAACACCCTCACTGTATTTGGAGTGCATGTGCACTAGCAGAAATTTTTCCAATACGGATCAAAATCTAAAAGTTGTGTCCTCCTCAGGTTAGGTATATCAACATCATAAGAAAGAAGTGTTTCGCGGGAGGTAGAAAAAATGTGAATGAGAATAAGAAAAAGTAATACAAAGAGACAGAGAGGGAGGAAACGAAAGACAAGAGAAACACAAGCGAGAGACCTAAAGAAATAGAAGCAGAGAAATAGAAATTAATAAATAAATAAGCGGGAAAAGGAGAAGGGAGGGAGAAAGAAGCAGAGAAGAGAGGGAAAGAGGAACAGAAAGAAGCGAGAGAGGAAAAACAAGCGGGAGAAAGAGGAACAGAAAGAAGCGAGAGAGGAAAAACAAGCGGGAGAAAGAGGAACAGAAAGAAGCGAGAGAGGAAAAACAAGCGGGAGAAAGAGGAACGAAATATAATGATATGATTGGATAGATAGATAAGATATGATTGGATAGATAGATAGATAGATAAGATATGATTGGATAGATAGATAGATAGATAAGATATGATTGGATGGATAGATAGATAGATAGATAAGATATGATTGGATGGATAGATATGGATGGATGGATGGATAGATATGGATGGATGGATAGATATGGATGGATGGATGGATAGATATGGATGGATAGATATGGATGGATGGATATGGATGGATGGATGGATATGGATGAATGGATGGATAGATGGATGGATGGATATGGATGGATGGATAGATAGATAGATAGATAGATAGATAGATAGATAGATAGAGCAAGAGAGAAGGAAGAGAAATAAAGGAAGATCGACAGAGAGAAAGCATAGAAAAATGGGAGGAAAACGTAAGAAGAGACAAAAGGGGAAGTAAACACGAATAAAAAAGGTACTAAAAATGAGAAAAATAAGATACAAGAAAAGAAATAGACAAAAGAATCTGAAACAAAAGGGAGGGAGGGAGGAAGGAGAAGTATGTAATTGATCCTCATTCGAAGGGGGTCAAGCAACCCCCCTCCCTAAGGGCACCTACGATGGAGGTACTGGGCTAACATCGCGTTCACACCTATTGACTGCTGGCAACACACACTAAAGGAATAGAACTGGGGGATGCAACCGTATTGAAAAATTTTACTCGAATCCTAATAATAATAATAATAATAATAATAATAATAAACTATCCTTACCATTAATTACCATATCCAGGTATGACATCTGTTGAATTGCCTCATAGTTATGCCCTTGTGATCCTTCAGAACCCTGTCCATTTCTTCCCTCAGGAGTTTTTGGATGTCTTGGTTAATCGCCAACTCGTAAAGTGCAAAGCTCATTGTCGTTGATGACGTTTCGAAGGCAGCGATGAAGAAAACTACCACTTGGGCTGTGATATCGTCGTGGCTCCACTCTGCAATTATCAATGAAATATCGTCGCAATGAAAACGACAAAATCAATTGAATACAAGAAATTGAATTCTAGAAATGAAAGTTCAAGTTCGACCACTCTGCTGCCTGAAAGCTTTTCTCCAGCTTACATTGGTTTGGGTTTCGAATTTACGTCCACTTTATGCACATTCACCGGATGTTTACATTTCTGTGTTTCCTTGGCGCGGGCTGGAACTTTACTTCCGGTTTTCAATAGAATAACATGGTGTTCAAAGATGTAAAGGCAGTGTCTTAAGAAAAGGCGACGATCATTGTGTGGCTTGTGGTTACAACACAAGCTTGGGAACAAATATTTCTTCTCGGGTATCTATTTTTCAGACAGATCCGATAGGGAAAAATCAGTGAATTCAGGCAGCAAAGTGAAAAGATTGGACACAAACACAAGGGACTATGCTCTATAGTGGACACTACATCACCCGAGTAATTCAAATGAAAATGTTTTACGTGTTTCGAAAATTATAATCGTCTAACGCACATGTGTTGACTATATTTATAAATTGGAAGTGTTTATAATCATTCAGAATTCCAAAAAAAATAATTTTATAATTTAATGTAATCCACGTAAACTTTATTAGTAAAATAAAGTCTTTTCTTAAACGACACTTGCAAAATTTAATAATGAAATACAATAAATGTGCATTTCAGTATTGTAACTTTTGTGCTGGATATGCACTCGAATAGCATTAATAAATAAATAATAATAAATTTCAAATAAAATTTGTTTATTTCATTAGTTTAGTAATTATTATTGTATAACATTTATAACAGTTGTAATTATTATTATTTTCTGTTATTTTATTTTTATTACTGACGACGCTCTCTCTAAGCCATATGATAAAATTAATCTAAAATTAAAGGGGCTGTGTTTGATTACACAATGTCGAAAATTGTGCATTCTACTGTTGTAAAATTGAAGTAATTCAATTTTTGTAATTTATATAAGCTTTATTTCAACCTGCAGAAGTCTTAACACGAAACTGTTCGTAGAAGATCAATTGATTGATTGATTTGGTGTTTTAAGTCCACTTTATGCACAGTATGGCTAATCGGGACTGGACCTACAGTTTAAAGTGGGATCGGAACCAGTATAAGGGTATCGAACACGGAACTCCTTTATTGCAAGGCGACGATATTACCAGTAAGCCATCTGAAAGGTCACAATGATACCTATACTACAGAACATGAATTAAGGTACCTGCAAGCTCCAGTCTCTAACGTATAATTATATAGCTCATTTGTTTTGAATATAGCAATCATTCTAGAGGACAAAAATATTAAGAATAAAAGGTACAGAAAGGCATATTGACAAATCAGTAATTATAATATTTTAAAAACTTTCGGTCCATTTCTTTTTCAAAATATCTGTGCATACTGTTTTCAAGCTCAGTTTTGTCGAGAATTTAAAAACTTAATTTTTGAAAGCTAATTGATGGAAAGACTATTCGGATAAAGGCAGAGTAATGACTAATATTAGTTCATAAATTAGCTGCAGAGATTATTCTAAACACCTAATATTAATAAAATAAAGCACAGGTTAAATATAAATAAACTCGGTATGTGATCGTATGATATAAAACTGTCCATATTGAGTATATTTTACGATCAGTGTTATAGAGGCTTGTTTTATTCACTACAATCTCTGAATATTTCAATTAAGTCTACATTTAGATTTTAATTAAATAAACTATTCAGTTTCCAATGTTGGTAAACTCCAGATTATTATAAGTATTATTGCATAGCATTTAACTTGATATACCAAATTAAACTGGGAGTCAAAATCTTAAAACATGAGTTACCTGGTAATCAATGAACTGTATTTCGTCAAAATAGAAGGAAGATTAAGGAAGATACGAGAGTAGTTTGAAAAGAGATGGTAAACTGAAGCTTCCTAATAGTTTCTAATGCATATGTATTTTATAAAAAAAACATGAACATACCTTGCTTAGCAATTTTCTTCACTTCTTCAAGAGCCCCATGTCCATTTCGTTCCTTATCTTCATCAACAACATATCTGTTCCTCTTGATTTGCATTAACAGGTCAATGATATCGTTCCTTGATATCTTATTGTCCTCTCTGTACTCCATAGTGTCCTTCACCACGTTTCTGAATAAATCTTCGGGATTGGCAGTTATCATGCCAGTCTTCAACAAACCTGCCAACTTGGGGGCCAAGATCCGCAACGCAAACTGAATTCCGTTGGCCAAAAACGGTTCGAGTAACGACTTGCCCATCTTTCGAAACTCTGCATCAGGATCCTTGAAGAAGTTGCACTGTATCCCAAAGGCACAGGAGGCAATGACGTCAGTTGTAAACTTCGCCATAATGTCCTTAACTTCGACAACTTCCTCCTTGGAGGCAATGTCCTCCATGAAGTTATAAAGTTCTCTTCCACTCTCGGCCATCAGGTAGAACATCAACTTCAGCTTCCCGGACATGAAGGTAGGTGTCATTCTGACCCTTAAATTTCTCCATTTTTGACCCTTGGCGTTGAAAAGATGTCTAGCAGTTATTGGTTCCAAGTTCTCATGAACGAGTGGTCGTGGATACGAGAGAAGTCTTTCAACAGAATCAGCTTGATGATTTCTGGATGCTTAACCATGAAGATTGGTTGCATGAGTTGATGAAGCCCAACGTACTTGTCGTTCTGGGATTGGAAGTACAGATCCAGAAATCTTGAGCTGAATGACTGCTTCAACAGGATTCCTTTCATATTTCCGAAGATCAACGAATCTGGCTAAATGTAAGAAACTCTTCTTCATTTCGAGTAGGACTGTTTGTAGATGATGTATAGGTAAAGGATTCCCACAGCTACGACGAGCAGGGTTGCCAGTTCCATGATCCATTGAGAGATCAGGAATTCCATTACGTACAGCGGTTTTAAAAACCGTTGGTTCTTGAAATTTGATTAAGCTAACGACGCATACGAAATGCTAAAACACTATCACAACTTATTTTTGATGATAAAATTAACAAAACTTTGAAATTCATCTTCAAAGTAACATTTCTTTCATTGACTTAATCACACAAGAAAACATCCTTTCAACAATCCTTCAATGCCTGCAAGAACATAAATTGTCGATCATTTTTCTTGAAAATTAACCCGTGTTTTCTGCATAAAAGGTTTTGCCTTTCACTACATTCTTATTTTGATTTTCTCAGGTAATATGAGCAAATGAAATTTGCGCTCTCATTTCCAGCAATTACCAGTTTAACCAATAAAGATTTAAAATTCAATACTTGAGAATGATATCCATTTATATCCCTGATATTGTCAAGAACATTTATCTATTTACTTAAAGTTTCAGATGCAGTACTGGATTACCATTCTATGCTGAAACTTTAACAGCATTAAAATAACGAAACTAAAACAATACAAGATGGCACAGAAATAAAAATAAAAATTATGTGTAGGCTACCCTTGGCCCAGTTCCTGAACGTCACGAAACTTTTGTACATAACCCTTTGCGCAATACGATTTTACATATAGAATAATACAGTGTGATGCACAAGTATTACTCGGCAAATTGTCCACGACTACTTTCACTAATTTTCTCTTGAGTTCTACGTGTTTTAAGACAATGATTATTGTTTATAATGGTGCAGAGTTTGTCAATAATTTCTTTGACGCTTTGTTTCAATTCTAGATGCACTCTTTGCGTAAAACAGAGAATGAACATAGTGATGGACAATTTGCTTGGTAATGCTTATGCATCTATTTGTACAGTCGCCTCACTTACTAGAGCCGAGATTCGCTTCCTTTAAACAGCATTTCTGTCAATTGTCGGTCGAACTGCACCTTGTACAAAAGTGCTACATAGAGAATCGAATTAGGCACTACTAAGTGAGCAGAGTGTACATGTAGCCTAATACCTGATAATTAATCAAATTAATTATATATAGACAATAAATACAAAAAGATAAAGACAAATTCGTAATAGCATGTATCGTTGATTTCCATTAGTAATTTCTATTCCATTGTTATTTAAAAACAAATCCAAAATTCTGCAACTTCTGAGATGATATTTACTATGTACACGTCTTCATCTTCTGTGTAAAATTTAGTATACTAACAAAATAGACACTAACTCAATCGTAATGCTTAAGGAATAACTGCAAGGTGCAATTGCTAGATAATAATCAAAATCTTACCTTGACAGTGAAGAAGTCAAGAATTATAGAATGCAATTTGGAAACTCTGCTTGTATTTTATCCACATGGAACTTGGAAACATGCCACGTAACATGTGCAAAGGTATACAGCAAGGAATTTTGCATGCAAGTATGACAACGCAGTTCTGCTTTGCGAATTCATGTGCAAACAAAAACTTTTGAAAGGGCTTCTATTGTCTCGTGTTTGCTGTGCTGAATTTCTGTACACAGAAATATAATTTGAATATTCGCAACAAAATTCGTTCCAGGCTATGAAATTGACTAGTGCCCATTATTTAAATGTGAAAATACCGTGCGTTCATTTCGATCTTCGGCCGAGAGATCGGGAGAAGCGTGGCGGGCGGCGCTGACGGAGATGCCGACATTTCCGGCCTGCAATGCCCGCTTATTTTTATGGACATATGCAGACATTTATATAAATATTGCAAAACGAGCACTAAACTGTGCTATAAGAGTACGGTTTTAATTTTAGTAGCTTAGTGGCTGTATGTGCTGATGATTTTGACACGCCCATCTCCTGTGAAACACGGCGTAGAGGCTTGTTTGGAGAACGTTCTAACGCTGCACCAATTTCATCGAGTTTTGCTTCGGTTAGAATCCGTCGTTTTAGCTTAGGTGTTTTACAATTTAACGATCCAGTTTCTCGTAATTTAAGGACAAGATGTCTAACCATATCTCTAGATGTGAAACGCCTGGGAATTTCTGTACAAATTGCCTACACACGTCTCGACACGAGTCTGTTTTCACGTAAGTGTCATACATAAAAAATCTTTGTTCTAACGTGAACCTTGCGGGTGGCATTCCAATCGTCTCACTGACACAACACACATACACACTGCAATAACACAAACAAGTAACGGCAAGTAACCAAGAATAACACTCTTGCGCACAGTTCGAAATTAACACGTTCTTGGTTTACATCTGCTCGCCACTAAATTCACAGCTCTGTCTTCATCTAATCGCGAAGGAATAAAGAACTCGAGCTCGGAGATTTCGGATTGCAAGGAAGCTCACGAAAACCATTGACTTTTAACGGTTTCGTCTGCAGCGTAATCTTGATACAGTGTTGCACATTCGAAACCTCCAAACGATCCCCATCGACACAAAACTCTTTCAAGGTAATAACTTAAGCAGGACGTTACTGGTCAAAACTATGATTAAAATGTTTTATTATCGGTGGCTCTTAACATCGTTTCTAAAGCGTATTTATTTGTGTATATAAGGGCAGAACTTGGATGAATTACAGAATAACTTTTGCGTGTTATAACACAGGTTAGTACTCGTCTTTTGCAATATTTATATAATTGTCTGCGTATGTCCATAAAAATAAGCGGGCATTGCAGGCCGGAAATGTCGGCATCTCCGTCAGCGCCGCCCGCCACGCTTCTCCCGATCTCTCGGCCGAAGATCGAAATGAACGCACGGTATAACACTTCGTCAAAATAAGAATTAGACAGTTGCAAAGTGAAGTCTTGGAAAGATATTTATTATGTATGAAGAAACGAACGAGTTTTTGTGGTGTGATTTTTCAACTTTGTAATGTTTTGTTAACAGTTAATGTTAATATTGATGTCGATAATTTTTATCTCGTCTTAAAAGATAATGAATATACTCACATCCCCTCAAATCAAACAGCATATTTTAAAGACCTCTACTCACATCTGATGTTGCATTCCCAATGCAACAATCCTCGCCCCTAGACAAAATGGTTCTCCATTTTTATGTCCACATGGTCTGCAGTTCAAACGTCCCTATGCCAGTGATATAGTATTCTCCTGTTTATTCAAAGGGAAGCTGAACCTCTGCATTGGTCACCCTGTCTATTCCAACTCATCGTTTTTTTAGAGTAACTGCAACTGAACAGAAAAGAGGAAACAACATATCCAACATTAGGCAACACAGGAACTAGAGTAATCTAGTTTCTAGAACACTCACCGGAGTAATCCTTGATGTTTCTTTACGAAAACTGTACCAGAATAGTAGAATTCTTCCAAATGTCCTATGAGGATAGTCTCTTTATACTTGGTGTAATATTCTTGCTCATCATGAAGTCACTCCGACGTTTTCTCCTTTACTTTCTACGGATTCAAGAATATTACAAATTATGCACAATACTCACACGTAATTAATATAATAAAAGTAATAATTCTATAGAAATTGTAGAAACTAATGGTACTTGTTCATTACGATTATAGTACTATTGTCGGTATACTTAAATTTATAATTTTTATTTGTGGGTTTCAACTTCTAAAGAAGCAAGGGGAAGACTTAGAAAATAAATAATGGACTTTACGTAGGGTAACGTAAAATGCACATACATATGAACATCAAAGCCATACCTATTATCTGTGTGAACTCACCTGTCATGCATTCATTCATTAATCATTTCCTGAGTATTGCTGAAAATCCGTCCTCTTCTACATCCATGTGAAGTAACATAACAAACAAACAAAATATTCTCCAGCTTTCATTCTTCTAATACAAGTCAGGAACGCCCTGTGATTACATGAAAGGACATAAATATATATGAGAGGGGTGAAAGAAAAGTTCTGCACCTACCTTACTCCGGCTGGCCTCCTCCATCCCTCAGTTGGTCCTCCCCAACTTTGGATAGATGTCCTGTGCTGTGAGATCGTCCTCACCAAAAAGACGCGGTGCTGGGTACGGTACCTGACGCCAGCTGAGGCAGAGCAATTTCGTCACCAGCCACTCCCGAGTTTACTATCGCGAACTTGCTAAAGCGGTCCTTTCTAGGACAACAAAGGAATTACGGTTTTCGATTAGGCACACTGAGATTAATTGTAACGTCGACGTGGGGGCTGTAAGAAACTCACAAAACATTCACAGTGCAAAAATGATAGAATGGAAAGATATGGTACTTACCTTCGACTGGATCCTGGATCTTCCTCTGGACCCTGGATTATCGTCTGGATTATGGATTATCGTCTAGACCGTAGATCATCGTCTGGATCTTCGTCTGGATGGTTGGCACAACTGTTCAATCCTAAAATGAAAGAGGATGGTGCCTCTAATTAATTGGTTGCTAATACGTAAGGCATGCATGATAGATGATACCATCAATGGAGTAGTTTCACACCTGAAGTAAATTGAATTTGAAGTTTGCGTTCCTGAAGAAACTGGCTATTCGGGGAAAATGATATGCTTACGGCGCTGCAAGTTGGAAGTTGTCTGTGTTTCATAGCGTAAATAGTGAGGCATAATTTCAGGTATAAAAATATACAGTTTTTTCTTCACAAAGAAGTAAAATCTCGTTGCAACAGGGTGTGTTCCAAAATAACAAATCCAAAATTCTTGACTTCTTCATAACTCTTTTCTGAGCTTTTCGATTTCTTTATATATATACACTATATCATATATATATATATATATATTCCACCCCTACTTAGCTAAAATTGGAAATTAAAAATTAAGAAATTAAATATTTATTTAATCAAAAACTACCAAAATGCCACTTAAGATGAAAACTGAAGCTGTATTTAACAAGAAAATTAGACTTGCCTTGTCTATTAATGCAACCTGGACTACATTTGGTGGACTAGCGAGGCTTTGGCGTTTGTACTTGCAGCCAGTATAATCTTACATGTTGCTTGTGTCCTTATACAGGGTAAGTCAAAATGATGGACCCGATTACAGAAATTTATTCTGTGAAATGTAATAAACATATGTTCTTGTGAGACATGCGATTCCAAAGGTTAACTTTCAAAGTTTAGTTTCCACGCAGTGTTTCCACTTTCTACCGCTAGGAGTCAGCAGCGAGCAGGAAAATGGCGTTGACTGTAGAACAGAGATCTTTCTGTGTGCTTGATTATCATGTGAACAAGTCTGTGATTAGTGTGCAACGGCATTTCCGTACCAATTATCGGAGAGAACCACCTACGGGGAAGGCCATTCGTAGAACATTTCAGAGATTCGGGCTGCATCTGTAAACAAAAATCGACTGGCCGTCCGTCGACTGGGGAAGAGACAGTGGAACGAGTGCGCACATGTTTTGTGCGGAGTCCACAGAAGTCCACCTACCGGGCAGCGAGAGAACTTCAACTTCCACAGAAAACTGTCTGGTGGGTTCTGCGGAAATGTTTACAAATGAAACCCTACCGCTTGCAACTAGTTCAAGCCTTAAAAGACACTGATTATGCTTTGCGCGCGTCTTTCTGTGCTGATTTCCTCGCATTAAATGGAAACGGATGGGTTCTCTGAGAGGTTAATTTACAGTGATGAAGCAACTTTTCACCTTTCAGGGAAAGTGAATAGACACAACGTAAGGATTTGGGGAACTGCTAACCCCCATGAATTTGTGGAACACGAACGCGATTCTCCCAAAGTGAATGCCTTTTGTGCCATTTACCATGAAAAGATTTATGGGTCCTTTTTCTTCCATGAACGTACTGTGACAGGACTTGTTTTCCTTGATATGCTGCAACTATGGCTCCTTCCACAGCTTGCAGAGGATAGAGCAGATTTCATTCTCCAATTGGATGGTGACCCTGCGCATTATCATGGCAGCGTTCGGGACCATCTCAATGGGGCATTGGAACAACGTTGGATAGGCCGTGCATCTCCGGAGGATCTACCTCTCCTTCAGTGGCCACCTCGTTCCCCCAACTTGTCCCCATGTGATTTCATCATGTGGGGTTTTGTCAAGGATCATGTTCACGTACCACCACTTCCAACAACATTGGATGACCTGCGTGCCCGCATCACAGCAGCCATTGCTGATATTGACCGCAACATGCTACACAAGGTTTGGCAGGAGATAGACCGGCTTTATGTGTGCCGTGTTACGTGAGGTGCTCACATAGATCACTTGCGATTTGTTTGAAAAAAAACTTTGACAGTTTGCCTTTCTTAGCACATGTCTCACAATAACATTTGTTTATTATATTTCACAGAATAAATGTCTGAAATCGGGTCCATTATTTTGACTTACCCTGTATATTTAGGATTGTCCCTTTATCCATCTTATCTTACCACCATTTATCTTCTTCGCAACTAGTCGAAAGGGGCAGAAAAAAAAACTAAATCAATCAATCTGTCATTCTGATAGCAAAAAATCTTGACCACAAGTATAATTTCTTGACTTTTTATTGACTTCTTGGCCTACTTGTTGATTTATTTACTTTTTCTTGACTGATAAGACACCCTGTGCATTATTCCGAGAGCACCGAGGAAAAGAGAGAGGGAGGGAAAAAGAATGGTGTGGATAGAAAGAAAATTAAAGAGAGAAAAGAACAAAGAAAAAGATACAAAAGGACAGAAAGAGAATTAAAGAGGATAAAGAGAGGAAAGGACAGAAAAAGAATTGAAGAAGAGAAAGAGAAGAGGACAGAAAGAGATTTAAAGAATAGAAAAGGAAAAGGACAAAGAATTAAAGCAGAGAAAGATAGAAAGGGACAAAGAATTAAAGAACAGAATGATAATTACAGAAGAGAGAAAAGGACAATTAAAGAACAGAAATAGATAAAAGGACAATGAGAGAATTAAAGAAGAGAAAGATTTAAAGAACAGAAATAGAGAATAGGACAGAAATTGAATTAAAAAAGAGAGAAAATGACAAAGATAATTAAAGAATAGAAAGAGAGTAAAGAACAGAATGAGAATTATAGAAGGGAGAGAAATGAAAAGGCAGAAAGAGAAATAAAGAAGAGAAAAAGGAGAGAAGAATTAAACAACAGAATGCGAATTAAAGAAGAGAGAGAGAGAGAGAAGAAAGTCCCAAATTTTTCACAGGGAATACGCTGTGTCGTGAAACGTTGAGACCTTGTTTCCATTAACTTTGGATTATATTTGCATTAAAGAGATGAAATTTAACTTATGTAAAAAAAAAAATCATTGTTCACTGGCGTACTCGGAAGGGGCTGATGAGGCTAAAGCCCTCTTCGAAATGTTGAGAAAGTCAACATTTTTAAATAGAAGCACTCAAGAACTCAGGAAAAACTAGTGTCAATGCAAAACCCCTTAAAATGACACCGAATTGCCATTTTTGAGAGTGGAAAGTTCGAAATGTCTTATTGTGTATGGTGCCCCTAGAAGCATCCACGAGCCGCCAACTTTTAAAAATGATTCTTGTCACGTGCCAGTTTCCGACGACACAAAGAAAAATGCAAGGAAGAAATGTTTCCCGAGAGCGACGATAGATGGCAGCATGCCATATAAAGAAGAGCAGAGTTCATTGTAGAAACTTGGAGCGGAGAAGAGCGATTATATATATTATAGTAAATGAAAAATATATAAAGGAAGAGTATAAAAATTATTGAAGGAGTGAATAAAATGTTGGGTAACATTATCGTATGGGTAAAACGGATTCCTTCAAATTTCCTTCAAATTTACAGGAGAAAGTACTTCCGGAAATCATTTTCTTGAGCGTTTTGGAAGTTCCTGAATGTAGATTTGATCCATTTTAATGTGAATGCGTGTTGTTTTCTGCGAAAATCTCTGTCCGACACGCTGTTTCTGCTCACGCCATTTGCTTTTTGCATGAGAGTGCAATGTTCCGTGTGTTAAGACGATGCAACCCCGTACCCAGTGTTTCAGCCTCGCCGTGTTTTCACTAGAACCACCTGTCGAGTTCGGAACAAGCCATTTTTCCCGAATGGGTGTCACTTATCGCACAACATTGTAGCAACATTGTGTTCCGACGTCACAGGAGAGAGCTGTTTTTACAATTTTTCTTTGTATTTATGCTAATGGAACCTAACCTAACAGGCCTAACCTAACCACGTAGGCATTCCTCGTCTGACGTCAATATTCAAGGTTGCAAGGAAGAGAATTAACGAATTACGAAAGAAAGATGGTTCCGACCCGAATGGGTGTCACTTATCGCACAACACTGTAGCAACATTGTGTTCTGACGTCACAGGAAAGATCTCTTAGCGAAAATAATAATTTTTCTTTGTATCTATGCTAATGGAACCTAACCCAACAGGCCTAACCTAACCACGTAGGCATTCCTCGTCTGATGTCAATATTCAAGGTTGCAAGATGGTTGTGCGTAAAGGAAGAGCATTAACCAATTTCGAAAGAAAGATGGTTCCGACCCGAATAGGTGTCACTTATCGCACAACACTCTAGCAACATTGTGTTCTGTGTCACAGGAGAGACCTTTTTCATGTTAGGCAATACAAAGGTAACGCGTCTCTTACGAAAATATTATTTTTTCTTTGTATGTATGCTAATGGAACCTAACCTAACCACGTAGGCATTCCTCGTCTGACGTCAATATTCAAGGTTGCAAGAGAGTTGTGCGTAAAGGAAGAGCATTAACGAATTGCGAAAGAAAGATGGTTCCGAATTGCGAAAGAAATATGGTTCCGAATTGCTGTGTATGGACAATGAACGTGGTAAATCGCAAGGTTATTTTACAAGTTCTACACGTAAATGCGACGTATTAGCATAATTTCAAATAGGGGCACGAAAGTAGATATTTTCCGGTGAACGAGGTTGCACCACTGCATAAATCGACAAAACACTCTCAGAACGCCCCCTAAACCAGTATGCTATCACGGCCATAATGTGTTACAGATTCGAAACAACAAGTAACAGTAAGTACTCGTAAATAGAGAAAATAAACATTATCTTAGTTAGAAATGCATTATTTCGCCTTAAGAAATGTTCCGCAACGCGTTAGCAATGTAAAGAAGTCCGAAATATATGATTCGTAGGTGTTTCACCCATACGATAATAGTACCAAATGTTGTATATAGCCAATTAAGATAAATAAGAATATGCTCATATATGAAACAATTAGGAAAGTTAATAAGTGAGCAAATGAATTCAGAAATTTATATCTCTCCTTTTTGATATTCTGACGAGGATAATATCGTCAGCTTTTGTATTTGTCCGTTCCTCGGTGGCGCTGTGTCCAAATTAGACGTCCCGAAGCACTTACGGTTGCGCTTCTTATTAGACGCACTGGGCCATAGGCAGCGCGTGCTGTTAGCGATCCTGGGCTATTCCCCTTTTGGTCGTTACATAGGAGGTGGCGCTATTGTCAGTTTAGACGCCCCTAATCTTTCTATAAGTATAGCTTGTGAAGCGGGGAAAGCAGGGCATATATGCAATAAATAAGTACACTTTAAAAGGAAAGAAAATAAATTAGAATAAAGAAAAAGAAGAATAAGCCTTTTCCAAAAAAATAGAAGAAAGAAAAGAAGAATAAGCCTTTTTCAAAATTAGAAAGAAGAAGCCTTTTCCAAAAATAGAAGGAAGAAAAGAAGAATAAGCCTTCTCCAAAATTTGAAAGAAGAAAAGAAGAAGAAGCCTTTTCCTAAATAGAAAGAAGAAAAGAAGAAGTAGTCTTCTCCAAAAATAGAAAGAAGAAAAGAAGAAGAAGCCTTTTCCAAAAATAGAAGAAAGAAAAGAAGAAGAAGCCTTTTCCAAAATCAAAGATAGGAAGGAAGAAGAAGCCTTTTACCAAAAATTACGAGAAGAAAGAAGAAGATTTCCCTTCAATTATTCATATATAATTAAGAATAATATAACCGACGTAAATTTGGAATCAGCATATATATATATATATATTTCAATGTATATACAAGCTTCGCTATATATTTTCTCTGTATTGTGTATAGTTTTCAGAATATAGATCCGCATTTAACTATATCCTCTTGGCTATAAAACTCTTTCTTATTTGGAATTCTCGAATAAAGAACCTATCCCCTGAGATTAAGATGGATTTGTAGCCGTGGTAAATAACATTTTGAGTACCTACCCCAAGGGCGTAGCATAGTGGTGGTACTCCTGGTGGAACTTCTTCTTCAAATTAAAAAAAAACTCAAATTCTTCCTTCCTTGTATCATGATATTAATGAATACGAACAAATCTTCGCCCTTCCCGCAACATATTACCAAAGGGCCCCCTCTACCTACCTACCTACCTTCACACACACATTGTAAAGGGTGATAGTGCATAGGCGCTTGGATCATTCCCGAGTTCTTCACTGCTTTTATTTGTAAATGTTTATCTCACAATTTCGGAGGTGGCTGTAGCCCCTTCAGCCCCCTCTGCGTACGCCAGTGATATTACACACACATAATGTATGTGTGTGTGTGTGTGTGTAATTCTTGATCTCATGTTTACAAAGCCACATTCAAGGACCTACAGGGTGATTCAAAAGTTCCTTAATACTCCCTATAAAAAGTAAAGGACTTAGGCTAGGTACAATTGTTCATGATATAAACAGGTTAGGCTTATGGGGAACCACATTGGTGTGTTCCAAGCGGACGTCCGACATATTAGTGGCCGCCATATTGAATTCAACTCAAAATTTTTAATGGAAAGGGGTATATGTGCAAAGGAGCCAATTTATTCAGATATTTGGGGGGGAGGAAAAGCTAAGTAAAGCATAAACATTGATGTGTTTCTATTTCCGGGGAGGGAAGCAGGTTTTTTTTTTTTTTTTTTTAAGTTGGGACCAGTGATGTGCGTCTACGCGTAAACAACGATAGTCTACATTCTACACGTAGACTATTTTATACACGTAGATTACGTAATCTATGTAAACAAAGTAGAATGACAGCACTTCATTCCTACGCGTCAGCAAAAATTCGATGCGACTGGTGTTATGTTACATCCTGTCGTAGCGGGGTACGAGCGGTTTTATTGTTGAGTCAGCAGAACGTGTCTGATCACGTTGAAGACGTCGGAAGCGGAGGGGGGCAATGGATCTGTGATGTTGTTTGTTGATGTATGCTAACCTAACACGTGCGTATGCTTGTGTGTGTGTGTGTGTCTGTGGAGGAAATGCGCGCGCAACCATTGCGTATGATGCAAAGACATGAAGAAATGATTTAAAGATGGCGCCGAAGGTGCTGTACCCCGAAAGCTTAGCGGCTAAGGTTATTGCTCTGTAAAACAAGAGGCGTCGAGGGTTCGATTGCTGGTAGAGTCAATATTGATTGATTGATAGATTGAGTTAGTTTTTTTTAAGTCCACTTTATGCACGGCAAGACTAATCAGGATTGGACCTACAGTTGAAAAGTGGTGATTCGGACCACTATGTGCCTCCACCGAGTATCGAACCTGGGACCCGTTGATTACAAGGCGACGATGTCAATATTGTATGGTCTCGATTAGCCTGTGTGTACATAAAGCCAACAAAATGGCTGAGTTCGAAAATCGAGTTGGTTTAGTGGTTAATGTTGTCTCCTGGCAATGAAGAGGTCGCGGGTTCGATTCTCTAGGTAGTTAAATTAGGCCAATTGTTTAGTCCCGCCATTATAGGTCCCGATTAGTCCATCTGTGCATAAATAGTGTTTGAATAAAATCAATATGGCGGCCTTGGGTTAGTGGTTAATGTTGTCGCCTGGCAATGAAGAGGTCGCGGGTTCGATTTTCTAGGTAGTTAAATGAGGCCAATTGTTTTGTCCCGCCATTAAAGGTCCCGATTAGTCCATCTGTGCATAAATAGTATTTGAATAAAATCAATATGGCGGCCGCGTTGTGTGTTCAGCGGCGGCGGCAACGGGGGCGCGGCGAGGCGCGGCGCGGGGTGTTTTTTATTCCGCGAGATGTTTTAACCAAGTGGTTGAGGGTTCGATTCCCAATGTTGGTGAAAATTGGATATTCAATTGTATTTGTTTAAAAGTTCCGATAAGCTTTTGTGCACAAAGAGAAAATGAACTAATTGGAAATAGGATGTTTATGCTGTAATGAAAAGTTCCCGGGTTCGATTCACAATGTCAAATTGGCTGATAATGATGTTGTTTTTAAAATAAAATAAAAAGAAGTGTGTTGAGTCCCTATTAGTATTTATGCAGGAACAGATATTAAAAATCAAAACAAAATGGCTGTGACTGGTGTTTAGTATTCGAAAGGTTCCAGGTTCGAGTCCAAATGTTGGCAAATTTTTAATTTAATAGTTATAATTTTTTTTTTAGTTTACAGAATTCTTTACCATTTATTGCATTTTGGCGAACACGTCCTCCCCTTGTGGCATTTGGACATGATGGAGATATACATAGAAATTGTTGTCAAAGTGCCTAATAATGATTTTCTGTTTAAATAAAAAAGAAGTGTGTTATCAGTCCCGATTAGCACGAACAGATATTCAAAAACAAAACAAAATAGCTGGTATTGTTGTTTAGTATTCAAAAGGTTTTGGGTTCCAATGCTGGCAAATTGCAGAATAACATTGATTTGTTTCAAAAATTGAGTTACTATTCCCGATTATCTTTGATACACAAATAGAAAATGGGTGATTTTGGAGTTTTGCAACCAAGGGGGGTCGAGGGTTTGATTTTCACTAGGGGCTAATGTTGGCGTTTTTAACGCAGTCCCGATTAACCGTAATGCATAAAGCTGTTTCAACGAATATCGAACCTTGAACCTTTTGATTACAATGCAAAGACTTTACCACTAATGTATGCTATGTTTTAAAACAAAAAATAAATAATAGTATCGAATTTTTTAAAAGATGCGTTACCACTCTCGATTAGCCATTATGCACAAAGAGATGTGTTTTGAAACCAAGGGGGTCGAGGGTTCGATTCCAACTGGGTATGTGTGTTGAGGAAACTAAAGGTCAACAGGCATGGAAAGTTTTTACTCGCCATCTCAAAATAAGTTTTTGGGCTTGGTACAGGTAGCTTTTTGTAGAAAGCCCCACAACGGCATCAACGTGGCTACCATCTGTGGGGGTCTCTTTTTTTTTAAGTTGGAGAGGGCACAAGGCCGCTTGTACCATACAACCTTGCACCGAAGAACCAACTTGTCAACTAGTCACTCACTCCATCATTAAAGTGCACAACATAATATCAGATTTGCACTGATAATAAGCAAAGAATTATAGCGGCTGCATAATTATATTTCAATGACAGCAAATGGTTTCAAATGAATGGTTTTCATTTTATTTTTTACTAAGTAACAGATTTGGTAATGAAAAGCTTTAACATTTGCATATAATATGAGATTTCTTTTGGTATCCAGTTTGTATGTTGACCAAATCACAGATATACTATTACTAAGGATAGCATTAACTTAATCTAATAAAAATATATTCCAGTGCATTACAAAATTAACTCATTCTGTTTTCTGTTGTTTGAATCCATATGGTAAAGTCTCGAAACTTGATGCACATATTTTTCTTTTGGTATATACCACCTGAAAACCCCTTATTTCCGGCTTACTAACAACGGAATGTCTTTTTGTGCGCACGATTTTGTTCGAGTTGAGTAAAGTTAAAGAGGAGGTGTTGTTGAGAATAGCATTGGTGAGTGATTCGAAATTGATTGTGCTGCTGTTTTTATGGTTTAGACATATGCCTTTCACCTTGCAAACAGTAGTAACATTAGTATTGTCTGGATTTACTACCTCAAATGCATAACTTTTCGGCCCACTGGATGAAAATGCTCTGATATAAGCATTTTTCCCATAGAGTTCTAGTTCACTTGTTAACTCCCCTAGGTAGTCTCCAACAGGCAGATCAACATCACCTGGCCTTTGAATATAAATAACACTATCGGTATCATAGTACAATACATTTTCGCCTAATGTATCCAAATATTCATAAAGCTCTAATCGTGCATGGGTTGTAATGTATGCTGCAATAACTACATTTACAGTCGATAATGGAAGTGCAGATTCTTCGAGATATTGCCAGTGAACTATCAACATATCTTCATTTATAGGTATAACTTGATGTACTTCAACATTGGGATTTTCTAGTTTATCGAAAAAATCCTTAGGATTGTTGATAATACTAACTTGACCAGGTTTTTCTCTCTGTCCAAATTTACCCCAAAATGAATTCAGCATAAGTTTTGCTAAGCTTTGTAATCCAGGATTAGCACATATTCTGTTTTCATCCAACAACACACCCTCCTTTTCAAAATAGTCAGCTATGTATTTTTTTTTGGATTCTTCATCAATACACCACAATGGCCAGCCGCTTGCTTCAACTTTTGCTTTGAGAAATGTATTGATGTACTCTGCAAAAACACCACCTGATTTTTTTGCAGGATCATATTGTTCAACATTATATTCCCATACCTCATGTAATTCTAAAATTTTGTATTTCTTTTGAACTGCCTTCTGAACTTCATCCACAACCCAGGTTCCAGTTATAGCTCTTTCCCTAGCAGTATGGTTACATTCCGCCTGGTTTATTTCATCGGCACAAGTTCTACATAGAGGGAAAGTTAATTTTGAATTGGTTCGATATGGTAACACAGGATGGTACAGATTTCTCGGTGGAAGTATTGTTGCTTTGACAAGCCCTTCAAAAGAATAAATATCGGGGCATTCTTCCCCCACATAAATTTTCACAGGATGGCCAACTGGAAACTTTTTAACTTTGCAACAATAAGGGTACAGGCTACATACATCCTTATATTGAATTGTTTCATTTTCTTTCACAGTGTAATGAAATTTGGTAGCATTAGTTCTACCACCATAAAACGCCTCCCGGGGAATTATGGGGGCTTTAATTGATAACGGATGTTTTTCAACATAATGTTTCATGGTTTTGTTATTTCTCAACTGCTGGTGAAATTCGCACCCCCACATCTCATGGACAATGTAGTTAAGTGCTTTTAATCTGGTAATTTTATTTTCTGTTCTTTCATACCGAAAAGACAAAGTATCTGTACGTGAAGTAGGGAAACATTTGACACAACCATGTGTTCTGCATCCTTGATATTCAAATACATGCTCTTGCCCCTTTTGATCTTTAAAATATCCATCTACTTTCAAATTTCCTCCAACTTTTACTTCTGGTCCTCTGGCTGCATGTTGGATTTCGATTTTATGTTTTTTTTCCTCCCATACCAACCATTGAATAGCCTCTATAGACTGAATATCACACCATCTGTATCCGTTTTTAGGAATAATTCCTATATGTTCTGCTTTCAAAAATCTTTTACGGAATACTTTATTACAAGCTGAAGCGATGGTGATGGCTTCCAATAATGGGTTCACTGTTGTTTCTTTTTCAAAAGTGGTCATGAATTTCAAACAGGCAGCACGTAGTACATTAACATCTTCTACACAGTACTTTCTCAACTCCTTCTGCATATCGAAAACTACCCCTGTTTTCTGTTGTTCACTATGCCATTCCAAAAAAAACTGGTTCTCTGATTCTCCATCATAGAATCAACAGCGTAAAATTCAGTACCAGGGACACATCCGACATATTCTTTATTTTTCAAAGTATTAAAAAAATGAGGAAAATACCCTTTGGACATTGGGAGATCAAATGCTTTCGGTAATTTGTTGAGCGCCATTGGAATAAAGTTGAGAGAATCTATGAAATGGATATTATGCATCTTCAAAGATAATATTTTGGCTCCATTCATGATAACAGACGGTGTCCATTTCATTTTTTCGATCATAGTTTGCAATACAAAGTGCGAATCATACCCTCTACTATTGTGTGCAATACACACAATATTGTTAATTTTGGTGCGGTGAGCTGAAACAAATTGCAGAAAATTGTAAACAGGTTCTGTACTATCAAAAATGTGCTGTTTTTTCCCGCATACACTGCACCATTGAGATATATCTTTGTTCTCAATGCAATTATAGCATACATTTTGGCATACCAAAAGATTTGGAATATGCAGAAAATTGTTTTCAGTGCCTTCTAGTTTTGTGTCCTGCCTCGATTCAATATCGTAGAAAACAAGCATTGCTTTTTTTGATATAAGAGAAGATATTTGTTTGCCATAATTTTTTTGGATGTGACAGATGTTCAGATGGTACCATATTTTTACAGCTGACACAGAATTTCTCCCCACATATATGAGGATTTCTGTTTGTACGGATAGCATACGCTTTCATGCATTTTTCACAACATTTTACTGTCTGACAAAGAGAGTTTTTTCTATTGTAACATGTTTTATGATTATTGTAACACTTTTGACCATAGAAAAATCTGTTACAATCAGTGCACTTTATTTTGGTTTCTGAAACAGTACATTTGGGCTTTTCTTGGCATTGTGAACAAACAGCTGTACAGGATCCTAGGTGTCTAGAAACATGATCATATTTCTTATGGCAAGTTTCACAATATAAATTAGCGGAGAATGCAGCTGTAAGAGATGTTATAACATTAAAATGGTTGTTTATGTACACCAAATTTAAAGTTTCGCGCCTAGGTAATAAAGGACCTTCATATATCACATCACTACCGGAAAATCCATTATATACGGTAATCTTGAAATCAGATAAATAGTCCTGAAATTTTTGAATTTCGGTAGTTCCTCCACCACCACTCAAATTTTCCCCAGCTTCTCTGCACAGTTTATCCACTTCTTCTTCCATAACACATTTATGTTGTCTAACATACTGATAACGTTTTTTAAGTTCATTTTTGTAAACATTAATACCTCTTGCCACAACCAACGCATAAGCCAAACACCTGCTATCGGAATTTTTAATAGTTATAATTCCTTTTTTTAGTTTACAGAATTGTTCCCCATTCATTGCATTTTGGCGCACACGTCCTCCCCCTCGTGGCATTTGGACATGAGGGAGATATACATAGAAATTGTTGTCAGAAAGAAATGTTGTATTGTTCTGCAATACTTTTTCCAATGCTGCCCACAATATCTCCATATTTATCGCCTGTGCTTCCCGAAAAGATAACCAAAAAGGGCGATCAGGGTGATCTTCATTCCTGATAGTAATACCAACTTGGTCATGCTCGGCCACATCACGTAGAAGATATTGGATCAGTTCTTGCAATCCCTCCTGAACCCATATCACCGGATTCTCATTGTGTGGTGCCCCCCGCAACCGAGCACGCACCATTCGTCCTTCCATATTGAATCTTTGGTAACGCCTTCTTGTCTCTTCTATAACTTCAACATGATGTAACACTGCATCATCGCCACCGCCTATTTGTCTGCACACTTCCGCTTCCTGAATACAATCCCGAAGAACCATTTGGTATAACGCTGGCGAAATATGATTTGTACATTGTTCCAATTCTTTAGTCTCTAAAACAGATTCTAAATGGAAAATATCTCCACATTTTTCATCGGTTGTTCCAATACACCCAAATATCCCTGTATCCTGGTTGTTATACTTGTTAGGAAACATTTCAACATGTTGGTTGGTCTCACTAGAAATAGAGACAGAGGGTCTGGATTGATTGCTGTTAATAGCAGTAGAGGTAGAGGGGGTAGATTGGTTGAGGTCATAAACAGTACTATGAACAGTAGAAAAAACATTTTGTTTGTGCTTATTATGCTCTTGTGAATAATCAATCCCAGTTGATTTATTAGCATGTCTTCCCCCAATTCATTGGCAACAGCAACAAAAATATCCTGAGTATCAATGTTTACAGATTTGTCTATGTTGTCAATCGATTTATTTCTTCCATCTGTACCCAAGGCCAAATCCAGATCATTGAGCATACCCTGGGTGGATATACAACTACTTTGACTATATTCACCAATTTCATTTCTGATTGTATTCAAAACCTCTTGGGTGCTTATTTCAATACCCTTCTCAAAATTAGCAGTGCCTGCATTTTCCATTGAGGTGAAGGGCGTAGATTGGATGTAGTCACTATAACTACCATAACTATAAACAGTGTGAGAAAAATTTTCTTTGTGTTTATTATGCTTATGTGAAAAATCAATCCCAGTTGATTTATTAGCAATGTCTTCCCCCAATTCATTGGCAACAGCAACAAAAATATCCTGAGTATCAATGTTTACAGATTTGTCTATGTTGTCAATCGAATTATTTCCCCCAACTGTACCCAACGCCAAATCCAGATCATTGAGCACACCCTGGGTGGATATACAGCTACTCTGACTAAATTCTCCGATTTCATTTTTAATTTTATTCAACACCTTTTGGTTGCTTATTTCAATAACCCTCTCAAAATTAGTAGTACTTCCAGTTTCCATTTTTTCGAAGATATCTGAAAATTATAAAGTTCAAAATTACCTAACAACATATGTTTTTATTTTCTATAAATACACTACACAATAACTGCAGAGTCACCCCCTTTATAGCTTATCTGTGAATAATATGTATTTATATAAAAAAAACTCAAACTATATGGTTTACAGTTCAACAAGAATGCGTTGAAAACACATTTTAAACACACTTTAAACTGTAGAACCAATCCCAGTTTGCCTATCTGTGTATAATCTGGCTTTTTTTAAACAATCATTTATTTATTTATTTATTTATTATTTTTTTTTTTTGCACAAAGGCAGATTGGGGCTGGAGACAATTTTACAAACGCGGTTTTATATAGATGAATAGATAATATCGACCCCGCTTCAAACTGTAGTTCCAGTCCCAATTAGCCTATCTGTGTATATTATGGCTTTTTAAACAAATACAGAAATCCAGTTCCGATTACCCCATCTGTGCAGAAAGCAGCCTTCTAAACAATTTCTCTCTCTGCATACAGCGGCTGATTGGAACTAGTGACAATTTTAAAAAAAATATATAGATACATATGGCTCTGCTTCAAACTGTAGGTCCAGTCCCGATTAATTTTTTTGTGCATTAGACGGTCTACTAAACAATTCGTCTTTTTGCGCGCAGTAGCTGATTGGGGCTGGCCTTCTAAACAATTTCTCTGTTTACGCACAGCGGCTGATTGGGACTGGTGACACAGTTTTTAAAAACAAATGTAAATAGATACATATGATTCCGCTTCAAACTATATGTAGAGTCCCGATTACCCCATCTATGCATAAAGCGGGCTTCCAAACAATTTCTATTTTTGCGCACAACGGCTGATCGGGATTGGTAACAGTTTTACAAGAGTGATTTTATATAGATACATATGGTACCGCTTCAAACTGTAGGTCCAGTCCCGATTACCCTCATCTATGCATAAAGCGGCATTCTAAACAATTTCTCTGTTTGCGCACTGCCGCTGATTGGGACTGGTGACACAGTTTCTAAAAACTAATATAAATAGATACATATAACTCCGCTTCAAACTGTAGGTCCAGTCCCAATTACCCCATCTATGCATAAAGCGGCCTTCTAAACAATTTCTCTGTTTGCGCTCTGCGGCTGATTGGAACTAGTGACAGTTTTTAAAAACTAATTTAAATACATACATATAGCTCCGCTTCAAACTGTAGATCTAGTCCCGATTACCCCATCTATGCATAAAGCGGCATTCTAAACAATTTCTCTGTTTGCGCACTGCCGCTGATTGGGACTGGTGACACAGTTTCTAAAAACTAATATAAATAGATACATATAATACCGCTTCAAACTGTAGATCCAGTCTCGATTACCCCATTTGTGCATAAAGCGGCCTTCTAAACAATTTTTTTTTTTTTGCGCACAGCGGCTGATTGGGACTGGTGACACAGTTTTTAAAAACAAATTTATATAGACACATATAACCCCGCTTTGATTTGAACTCTAGAATTTTTTATTGCAGTGTTAATTTTTATTCCATTTCAATTCGTTTTACATTTTATTGATGGTGAATTCTACTGTTGGTTGAGCTACATTGGTCAAACTACACACCAGACACACACGCACTAGAGATTAAAATTAGTAAGCATTAGAGAAGTAGAGTAAGTAGTTTGAAATAACAGTTAACCAGAAAAACAAACTCATATCACGCACTTACCTCCAGTTGCATTGTTGGATTGCAGCAGAAATAAAAAGGTATAGCAGCGAAACAATCGGCTTAACTTTTTCTCACTACAGAGCACAGCAAACTGAGTTTTTGAAACTATTTTTGAACTTAAAAATACTGAATAATCATTTTCTGCTGGATGCGGGCAAAAGTTGGACTTTACTACCTGTGACTCGGGGGATTCTTAAATGCGCCTTTTCTAACAAATGAACTAGAACTCTATGGGAAAAATGCTTATATCAGAGCATTTTCATCCAGTGGGCCGAAAAGTTATGCATTTGAGGTAGTAAATCCAGACAATACTAATGTTACTACTGTTTGCAAGGTGAAAGGCATATGTCTAAACCATAAAAACAGCAGCACAATCAATTTCGAATCACTCACCATTTAACAATGTCAGTCAGTATAATTCAAACTCAGTATCAGCACAATAGGTAGTAGCTATGGTGCTATATTGAAAAGGAAATTTAAATTTGCATATACTAATGAATAATGTTTATGTTCAAACAATAATAAATAACTTTATAATTATTAAATTGATAAAAGAAAACTAGAAACAACAAAATTACAAGAGCATTTATAACATATCAATGCTATACTTGAGAAGAAAATATCTCTTTGTTATCTCCTTCCGGGATAAAGCAAGTCTTTGTATTCACAATTCTGAGCTTCCTTTTTCAAGATTCATCATCTGACCAAACCACCTCCAAACGTAGAACATATAAGTGTCACTCTATGCAACCTTCCTCCAAGCACTCATTTGAGGAACTGTCACCTTTACAAGCATGCTCGTTAAGCCAGATGAAAACAGATACCTATTCACTGCTTCAAAATCAACATGGCATCTTTTATACATATCAGTATCATTCCATGACTTTCGAATCTTTATAAGATTATATCATGATCAAAGCTCATTCAAGTCATAAAAGGCTTCTATATCACTTAAACATCCAAGTTATTATAACGTTGCCAAGTTTAATCTTTAAAAGCAACAATTATTATACAAATATATCACCATCCCATATTGATATATCTGTCCTTATCTTTGTTCCAACTTCAGCCTCTTACCAAGTCACAGACAACTAGTCTCAGAGCAACTAGTTCAAGCCAAATCTTTTAGTATGTGCAATCTTCAATTGTTTTTGTTTTATATTTTTGTCCATAAGTGCTTAACAGCTTGAATGTTTGTGTTGTAAATGTACATATTTGCTCTGTTACAGCTATTTTACTATGTATATTACAATATACTTATCTAATGATTACAATTACCATTTTTTTGAATGTTGATACAAAATACCAAGTATGACATCATATTATACATTGAACAATTTTAAAGAGTTGACCTTTGTATATACACCTTGAAGCCAATGCAAATGTACACAATTTCAATAAATTTAATTATAAATTTGAATATATCATATCTTTCTTGTCTGAAAGAACACATATGATTGAAGATATTTGTTTTTCATATTGCCAGTCAAAAATAACTGTTATGACTAACTTATTATAAATATTGCACAAATGTAGAACTTTGAACTTAGCCTAACCTTTTTGAAATGTTGTTATGACAATGTATTATTTATATTGTCATACTGGCGCTCAACAAGGGACGAACCCACAACAACAGATCTGAGCACTACTGAGACTTTTAACATATAATAATTAATATAATGCCTCTATATTTACAAACTGTTTTCATGTTTAGCATTATAATCAACTGAGTATAACTGAATATTTTTTTTAATGAGTATAACTGAATATTTGTTTTCCAACAATAGAACAAGAACATGTTCATCATGAACCAATACAGTGCAACTACACATAGTGAGTTTTTAGTACATAATAATGTTGAAAAACAAGCAATAAAAATCAAGTTGTACATACCAACAATTATCTAATGAAGTTCCATATGAACCATTTTTACATAAAACAATGTAGCTCCATAACATTTTTATTTATTATGAACCAATGAAGCACCATTAAGAACTTCATTCTTAATCTGAGAGCATAATTTCTATATTAATCTTTATTTAGCCAAAAATATATTAATTATAATTTTCTATATGTAGAGTAAGTTACCTATGATCCAACTAAGTTTCATTGTGTATTCATCCATTTGTCTAGTAACATCAGCTAACAAGACAAGAATCTAAGTCCCTGCATCAAAAGCAAACATCCTCAGATTTACCTAGTGTCGAAACTAAGATTTCTTACATCACAAATCAATTCATGCAAGAAATGTATAAATTATGATGTGCGCACAAAAATTATAAATCTCAAATAACTGTTGTTCCTGAACTCACAGTGTCACGGCACGAATTTTCTATTCTGCCCTTTGTGAACACATTTTGGAGCCATAATGCATTCTAGCATTTTAAAGGAACCTACTACTTGACTTAAGCTTAGATCAAAACGTCTTTGCTTCTTGTCAAGTTTATTTCTATTTGAGCCTACAATTCAACTCTTGGAATCTCAGAGCTCTATAAAATGTTTTTAAGCCACAGCTAAATCTTAGCATTAAAATCTATTATGCACATGCTATCACATTATATTATACATTTTTTGCACTCCAAAATACACATAACAAAGAATATTTGTTATATTGAATTTTTCCACTGCTAATCACAACTAAGGATCAAGATATATGAATGAGGACCAATGTCGGATTACGAAGATCAACTTAAGGCAAACTCTACAAATGAATACTTCATACCTGAACTAATGTTTCAGACTCAAGGAAAGAAGCATGAAAAATGAGAAAATTTTTACATTGACATCTGATTAAAGAAAAATTGTGCATAAAGTACTGTGACTCACTGTGACACCCTTAAACAACAGTCTAAGCGAAGAACTCAACCAACCAACCCTCCATGGGTATGGTTGTGAAACAAAGCAGTATCTTTTGTCCTTCAAAGCAACAAAATAAACAATATGTTATCAGTTAAGATATCATTATCATGTTTTGTAATGATGAAGAAAATATTGCATTATACATTTATGAAGTATGAACATAAATATTGGATATATAATCTCAGATGCATAACACTGACAAACATATACATGTGTATATTAAAAAGAATTTACAACCATGAATCAATTTTCGATTATCAGAATTGCTTTGAGTTTGCAATTGAGAAAATACTATCTGATATTGTCAAATAATTAATCAATCTGTGTCTACTCTTAATATAGATCACACTTATAGAGAATGACATCACACTGACAATACCTTGTGAAAGCTCATTACTATAATATCTTCAAGTGCAAAGATATCACATGATCATGTCAAAGTCCTTTAATATGCTGTCA